>NW_007250623.1:110300-124593 GCF_000164805.1 Carlito syrichta
GGAAGGAAGGAAGGAAGGAAGGAAGGAAGGAAGGAAGGAAGGGAGGGAAAGAAAGAAAGAAATCAGAGGAAGATATGACTACAAACGAAGAAGGAAAGATAAAAATAGAGCAGAGAGCTTTGAAGATGCTGGCCTTGAAGATTGAAGTGAAGTGGCTACAAGCCAAGGAAGATAGCATGCACCAGAAGGAGGAAGAAGCTAGAAGAGGTTTAGAGCATCTAGAGAGAATATGGCCACAATGATACTTTGATTTTGGCCTGGTAATGTTGCTAATTTTATACTTCCATTCTCCAAATACATAAGAAAATAAAATTCTGTTGTTTTAAGTCACCATATTTATGGTAATTTTTTATAGCAGCCAAAGGAAACTAACATAATGATGAAATAATTATTTTTAAGAGATATGCTTTAAAATATAGTCTTTTAAAGATGCAAAGTTTAAGACAAAGAGAAAATATTACAACTAAAGAAAAAGCATGATTTCCAACATTCTAGTTCTTTTTTGTTGTTGTTGCCCTAATTATTTCCCAGATAGAAATATTCATATTAAGAACTAATACTTATCAAGTGCTTATTATATGCTAGGTCCCACACAACCTGCTTAGTATACATTACTTTGCTTAATTTACAGCAACACTATAAGGCACAAAATTACATTCATTTTGCTTGGAAGGAAATAAGCTCTGAGTGAAGGTAAACATGGTGTCCTGGGCATACAGCTATGATGGCATTTTCTGGCAACCATTTTAAGGAATCAATATCAAAACTTGTATTATTATCCACAGGGTGGCTTTTTGTTCCCAGTAATATTTTATCAATATACAAATTTACTTTGTCTTGAAGCTGTCTCACATTTAAGACTTCATAACTGTCATAATGATGTTTGTTTCTAACTATCTCAAAGAATATTTTGCATACAGCTGCTTTATTGCATGGTATTAACCTCAAAAGTTGAGAACAGAAATAAAACGAAGAATTGCAAAGGCATAAAGAATAGCATAAAATGAACAATTAAGACTCAAAAGGAGGCGGAGGGTAAGGATGAAAAAACACTGATGGGGTAAAATGTGCAAAAGTGAGGGGGTAAAGGGTATACTTAAAGCCCAGATCTCTGCCACTATATAATGCATCCATGTAACAAAAATCATTTTTACCTGTTAAAGCCATTGAAATAAAAATTTAAAAATTGAGATTATATTTTTTTAATTCCTAAAAAAATTAAATGTTTAGTCATGACTCAGACTGAAAATATTTTGTAGGAGCATTTAAAAAGGTTTGAAGAAATGAAGAGATAAACAGGTTTCTTATGGGAAGAAAGACATTGCAAATATGTGACTTTTTAAAAGGTAATTTATCTCTGTAATGTAACACCATTTAAAAATATAATGGAGTACTTTTTGACAAACTGCAAGATGATTTAAAAAGGTAAATAAGAAGACAAATTGAGATGAATAGCCACGAATATTTTGTGAAACACCAATAATTGAGAATTTGCATAGCTAGTAAAAAGTGTTAATATTTTACCACGAATAAAAGTTTGTTATTGGCTACTAAATGAATGGAACAATGAAACAGAAAAGAAAGGTCAAAAATAAAATCAAGTATACATAACAATTTAATTTATAATAAAGTTGTCATTTTAAATTAGTTGTAAAATGGTAAATTATGTAACAAAAAGCCTAAAAAAATTAGTACATATTGGGAAAAATAAACAAAGTTAGGAATGTACTTCAAGACTGTTGCTTACTCATTTGTTCTTCTTTCTTCCTGGAATACAATGCCAACGCAAATGACAGCCTCATTCCAAATTCTTTCATCCTCAACTCAAATGTCAACTCTTCAGCAATTATTTTGCTGACTACCCAATTCCCCAACACTGTTATAACCAAGTCAATCTCTTTTCATTTTTATCTGTTTCATTTCTTTGTGACTAATATATATATATATATATATATATATTTGAGTTGAAGTCTCACTCTGTTGCCCAGACTGGAGTGCAGTGACCACTCCTGGCGATCCTTCCACTCAGCCTTCCAAGTATCTGGAGCTACAGGTGCGCGCTACCACGCCCAACTAATTTTTTTATTTATTTATTGTAGAGATGAGGTGTCGTCAAGTTGCCTAGGTGGGTCTCTAACACGCAGATTCAGGTAATCCACTCACCTCGGCCTCCCAAAGCACGGGATTACAGGCTGAGCCACCGAGCCCAGCCATAAATATTTTTACTGTCTACTTCACTAAGATGCCTGACACACAAAAACTGGTCAACAGAGATTTGGTAAGGAAAAGAACTAATATTATAGAGAAAAGAAAATATTTTGATCTATAAAATATCAAGATTCTATGTTAATCATCATTACAACAGTTAAGAAAAGTAAAATAACAGTAAAAAATTATAAATATAGACATTAATCATAGACAGTATATAGATTTAATATTATAATTAAAATGTATTAGCTTTGTGGTAGAATTGTCACAGGAAAAATAAGCAATTCACAAAGGAATAAATACAAATAACTACTAAAATACAGACAAAATTAGATAATTCATAAAATAAATGCATATTAGAACAAGAAAATACTACTTACTCTTTGCCAGTGACAATAACTCTATAAATAATTTTCTATATTGTAGCCAATCAAATGGATAAATATTTTACATGTATATTATCTGTGGTTGATTAATTTTTCATCATTTATCTGGAGGATAATTCCATTCATATACTTATCACATGTTCATTAAACACCTGTGTCTCAGAGACACCTTTTACGTAATATAAATTTAATAATGGAGAAAATTGAAAATATCTTTGCACTAAACTATAACATACACTATATGGCATATACATCATATAGTTAGTTAAGTGAAATTCACACTAAGTAGACAGAAACAGATAAATCAAGAAATATGTTTACAGAGAAGTAAGATATTGAGATGTGATATAACGTGAGCTGTGAGCAGCTGCCGTAGATGGATAGTCTGAAGAAGTGGCATTTAGGCTGAACCTGAATGAAAAACTGTGGCTGAAAATGCAGACTTACAAATATCAGAGTGAGGTCCTTCCACTCAGAGACTGCTAATGCGGGGTTCATATGTTAGGAAAAACGCTTCGTGTATTAAGAATAAGAGCTAATGTGCATAGTGGGTTAACTGATACTTAATGAAGTCAGAGAGATTAAGCAAGATACAAGTCACATACTGCCTTCTACACTGGAGAAAGAAGTATCATATTTTATAATAGATGAAACTGGGAGGTTAAGCAGAATAACATGCAAAATGTATTACTTTTAAAGATTACTGTGACTGCACTGTGGTGAATTGAAAAGTTATGAAGAGAGAGTGAAAGCAACCCAACAATCAGGAGGCTGCTGAAGAAACCCAGGGCAGTGATTAGACTTGTATTAGAATGGTGCTAGGGGAAGTGTGTAAAAGCGGATGTATTTGGAGTTTTGTTTTGAAGGCAGTTGACAGAGTGCAGTGATAGATTTATGGGAAAGGAACAAGCACGAGGAAAATACCCAGATTGTTGACTGGAGAATTCCTCAGAGGAGAGTGGGATAGACTATCTGACTAGAGTATGGACAGGCAGGCAGAGAGCCCAGCAGATGCTAGTATAGGGAAATGGCTGTGTGAGCGACCAGATCAGAAGCTGGTACATTTTAGACTGCCAGTGTAGACAAGTGAGAGTCTTTTCCAATGTTGTGATGCTACCTAAGCCTACCGAATTAAGACATTATTCCAGGGAGAAATGGGCTAGGGGAAATTCTATAGCCTCCAAATGAATGTTTACCCTGAGTTGATATAAGTGACACTTTCTTCCATGAAGCAAACAGAATGTTAGACAGAAACTAAGTTGCAGAAAACTCAGTTGACACTTTTTAGAATGCTATGATAGGTATGCACCTAGAGAAATATGTTTTTATGTTTTTGTTGAACTGCATTTATTAAATGTTTCCTCTAGGTGCTGTACTATAATAACATTTTCATTGGTCGATCTCTTAGTACTTACAAAAAACAATCCAGAATTATCTCCATTTTTCAGATGAGAATCTTCGGTCTCAGAGGGATTGTATAATTTTCCTGAAGTTATGCAAGATCAAGATTAAAATTCAGGAGGACTGAATCAAAAGGTCACACATTTTGTCCCTGTGCAAAACCTCTACATATGATCTCTTCATCATACCATCTCATATTAGGAAATTGACTCATCTTGAACTGGTGGGAGGTGGTTATTTCCTACCATACTACCTCAGGGGGATAAGGAACATTCTGTTTCTAATATCTGGGTGCTTTCTGGTAAGCAACTACACTTTTTTTCCCTGTAGAAAGGAAAAAAATTATTTTTGCTCACAAGGATTTAAAAGTTAGAGAAATACCACTTCTGGTATTGTTCACCCTCACCTTTCTCTTCTCCTTTCCCATTTATGGTCTCAGGTGATAATCTTGCTTTTTAGCTCATTTAATATAATGAAAAAATCAAAAGAAAAATTCCACAGGCAGCCACCAACACTTCTACTGGCCACATGCACTTGGACCCAGAACTCCCCTTTTATTGTCTGAGAAGTGTTTGGTTTAAGGAAAGAAAAGATATTGAACAACCTCTGATTTGAACTAAGGAAATTCAAACACACATGTATATGGTTTAGTGTGCTTTGTGTGTGTGTGAGGGGTGTATAGTACATTATGTATGGTGTATGGTATACATGTGTGTTTATGTGGTGGGGTGAGTAGTAGTGTGTGGGGAGAGGATGGAAGTGGTATGTGACATGAAGAGCTTATTTGAGGTCAGTTATCATGAAGTTAAAGCTAGTCCAGTTATTATGGTGGAATACGGTATTCTAGTCAAGCTTAAGTGAACAACTGCACACAATGTAAACCAAGAATTATATTTAGCCAGTGCGGGGGGCCAGCCCCTGCAAGTTTTGGGGAGTCCCTTGGAAGATGTGGTGGCGTCGGCGAATCTGTAGGGATAGATATTAAAAGAAAGAAAGATGGAAGGATAGATATAAAGAGGAAGAAAGAGAAAGAAAGAAAGGGGACAACTGTTCAGTGAAATGAGCAGAAGCCGTTTATTGAAAGTTACAGCAGGTATTTATCCCCAAATTTTAGACAGGCAGTCTCACAAGTCTTTCACGTGAACACAAAGCCAGGTGCGGGGGGGCATCCCCTACCCACCAGATGCTTAGGTGTGAGGAGGAACAAACCCCAAGATTGTCTCATTGTTCCCTTTGTTAGTTAATGTTCTTCAAAAGCAGTGTAGCAATCCTTACTAGTCTAATGATGTTCTGATAATCAATAACTTCTAAAGCTCACTCAATACCCATGACGACTAAATTAAACTCTACCATTTATACAATGCTACGGAAGCTCTTAATTATAGCTTAAGCCAATTTCCTAAAGAATGTGGCCCAGTCCAAAGATCACACTGGGCCCTACAGGATGTGGCCCAGCCCAAGGTCTACGGTGGGCCACCTTTTGGAACAATAGACTACAATCTCTTAACAAAATGGCTATTCCAAAGTCTTATATGTCTATCCTAATTTCTATGAAAGTTTTCCAATTCTTAATTCTAATATATAAAGTTGATTAGTAGTGGCAAAGCTTCTAAAACCTAAATGTAAACTGTAAATGTACTAAGGACAAAACTTCGATAGTAGAAAGTGGAGACAATGACATTTCTAAAGTTAACTATATTCTTATTAAACCTAAAAATATTATGATTGATTATGTTTGAACTAACATGATTCGTAGCATGACCTATTCTACAATACCTTCTATGAATAAAATAAATTCAATTTCTATAACAGGTAGAAAAAAGGCCTTACACTAACTGTAGCTAAAGCCGGCCCAAAAGAATGCAGCCCAGTCCAAAGTACATGCTGGGCTCTCAGGAATGTGGCCCAGCCCAAACTCTGTGCTGGGCCACTCTCGAAAATCATCTTCACCATTGAAAAGCCGCAAACAGCTCTCCCTAAGTATATACTAATTCTATAAATATTCTTTTAAATCTTATAAAGAAGCTTTTACCGTATAAAAGCCTCCCAAATGTGACCTGAGTTTGAATTATATCTAATACCTAAGCCGAAACCGCAGTTTATGGGAAACAGGAACAATGGGTTTCTAGAGTGAGCCATGCCTGTCACAGTCACAGAGCCTTCAGCTTAGGCCAGCAGAGTTCCCTTAGGTTGTTTGTGCTGCATGGCAAAAGGGGGAGGAAAATGGGGTCTACGGCTCCCGAACACGTCCTAGCGGTCTCGAGGTCCACGGCCCTCCCTGATCCCTAACGCTCAGTGGGCCTCCATGGCCGGCTCCCAACAAGCCAGGACTATGGCAGAATTGAGTAGGATGGTAAGAAAGAAGGACAAGAAGTTGAGTATGAACCCAAAGTCTTGGTTATGGACATTGACTCTGTTTCACTTCCAACCCTACTGCACCCAATATCTACAATTATCTCCTTTTCAACTCTGCCCCCACTTGTTTGCTTCACTGCAGACACACTGGCCTCCATGCTCTGCCTTCAGCATGCCAGGCCTGCTTCCATCCCAGGTCCTTTGCACTTGCTCCTCCCTTTGTCTGATATCTTGCAGTCCTCTCCTCTTCTTCCTTCTCCTCCTTGAAATCTTCACTCAAATGTCACATGTTGCTGAAGCCTTTCTTTGGCCACTTGATGTAAAATCAGTTTCTTCTGATATTTTGTATCTCTGCTTTATGTTTTCCCATAAAACTCACCACCTGAGTATGCATTTAATTTGCTTGTCCTATCTTATTTATCCTTTTAATTTGTCTATTTTGAATGTAAGCTCAATCAGAGCAGAGATACTTGTCTTTCACTGACATATTCTCAGCCCTTAGAATAGCTCTTCTTGCTATTTTCCCTTCCTCATTCTATCTTTGCTTCACATGGAGATAGTTAATGAATCTATTATACTTGTTGAATAAGTGAATAAATGAATGAATGGACAGATGGATAGAATTTAAGCTGAGAAAGAAGTGAGCCATGATGAGGTCACGAATGGTAAAAAGTGAAAGGCTTGGTGACTTGTATGGTCCACTGGGGAGCTAAGAATTGTTGACATTGAAGTGCCAGCAGGATTGAAGGGGAAAAGATGGTCATAGCATACGATGCAGTTACAGGTAATGACAAGGTTTAATATTTAAATATTAATGTTAAGAACCCCATTTTACTTTCTGGAAAGCTGTCTCAAGGTCACCACACTGCCCTGTCCCACTGTATTGTCCTGTGACACCACTCTTACCGGTGACATTGGTACTGAGGTGTTTTCAGGCTGAAAAAAAATCAAGGCCATTATCAACTCTCACCCAAAGTTGTTAATTCTAGTAGCACCTTCTAACTCACTTTGATTACAGACATTTTGGTATATCACCTTCTTCATCTTGGCTCCATTATAAGCACTAGATTAAACATATTAAAAGTTTAATGAGCTATAATATTAATTAATAAACTTCAAGGTCTGGTCCCTGCATTTCCAGCTGAGGGACATACTAATTCTGCAGTTAAGCCTACAATTAAATAGCGGTACTGGGTTAATAAGCATAATGAATATGCAATGCTTATAATTAAAATTTTTTAATACTCTCTTATTTTGCCATCTAGATAATTGAAACTATTCACCTCTTTTAATACAGACTTAAAATTGGACACTGACTCTTGTTTTCCTGCTCATTAGCTTAAACAATAACAAAAATATGTAGCAGGTATAGCACATAATGTAGATCAGGGTAATCAAAATTGTCATTAACAGGAATAAAAAAGCTTGTCCTTTCTCCTCTTAGTCTCCACTTGCTCTAAAAATATTGTGCAATATGAAGCTTGTAAAAGTCACAAACATGTTGACTAGATTGTGACTGGTGAAAAGAATTTAAAATGTAAATGGTGCACCCATTTCTTCATTTGTTTTCTACCCCCAAAAAAAGCCTTTTAAAATTTTATTTCAAATATGTTGTGCTTGATCATTTTATCTACTTTAAGTTTGCTTTTCTGCCTAAAAATAAGGTGTTGATGTTTTCATTTTTTTAAAGGGCAGTGTTTAACCAGAAAGGAACTTAATCTGTAAAAATACATCTTCCTAAAAAGAGCTCCTTCCCTTCAGATAGTATATGGTTTGCTGGTTTCAATGCAGGTTATTGAGGAAAACCAAGCTCTTTCTATTGCCCTAACAATAGTTTTGTTTTGGGGTTTTTTTGGTATATTTTCATGACAACCAGGTTGGTCATCCTCTCCCTCTTCCAACTTCTTGATAAAGGAACTGCTGATTTTTTAAAAAAGCATCATTGAAGTACAGTTTATATACAAAAAGTTGAATATATTCATTAAGTACATTCTGATGAGTTTGGGTATATGCATTCACTTATGATACTATCACTGCAATCAAGGTGCTTAACATACCTGTCACCTCCAAATATTTCCTTGTGTTCTTTTGTGTGTATTTTTTGTTGTTGTTTGAATCTGTTTAGGGGTTTTCTTTTGGTAGTTTGTTTTTATCTGTTTGTTCTTTGGTTTTTTGTGGTAAGAACTCAAATAATGAATAATGTAAATTAGATATTTACTCTGGCCCTCCCAAGTCTAAGACCAGAGAGGCCTTTGAATACCCTGTGGATCAAGTGCAAATTCCTGAACAAGAGAGAAAAATAACACAGCAAAGGAAATGCAAGATAGCCTCTCCCAAGGAAGGAGTTAAACTGTATCCAGGCAGCACTGGAGAGAATTCCTGGGCATTTCTTGCTCCTTAAGTCTGCTCTAGAGAGGAACAGACAGCATCAGTCATCCAGCAGATGAACTCCAGGAGTCTGGATATGAAGTGGCTGTATTCTGACTAAATCAGGAGAGTATGTGGCTCAGTGTGAAGGGAGGACAGGCAGCGTTGCCTTGGGGAGAAGTCAGGGTAGGCAAAGAATTCCTTCTGCTTCTCAGAAACTCATTATTAGAGGACTCTTGGGAGACTGATTATAAGTACTTGCCTACTTGCCTTTTAAGCTTTTATACTTGTGTTGAAAACATTAATGGATGAAATAATTATGTGTAAGGCAAACAAATTTGCAGGCTGAGATTTCCTAGGATTTCTTAGTGCCCATCTACAATTCATCTATTCAGTATTTACATATGCACTTTGCACTATAACAAGGGAACCTTTGAGAAATTCATTGGTGATATTTCTTTTTTTGTTACTGTACACTTATCAGTTAACAAATGAAAGATTAATTCTCTACCCTCCCTCACAAGAAAGTCAGATGAGCCATAGAGTCCTGGACTGCTCAAAATTCTTGTAAGATCTGGCATGATGATTGGTAGGAAAACAGGCCTCTGAGCCTGTGCTCGTATAAGGGTTTGAATTAGATATCAAACAAGTAAGGACTTCCTCAGAAAGGGTAGACTGCTGGGAAGAGAGAGTGTCTTAGTCTGTTCAGGCTGCTATAACAAAATATCTTAAATTGGGTAACTTACAAACAATAAAAATTTATTTTCTCACAGTTCTGGAGTTGTGAAGTTTAACATAACAGAGTCAGCAGATTCAGTGTCTAGTGAGGGCTTGTTGCTTATATATGGTGCCTTTTATGCATTTTCACTTGGCAGAAGAGGCTGGGAAGCTCCCTTAGTCTTCTTTTATAAGGCAAAAATTCCATTCACAAGGCTCTACCTTCAAGACCTAGTCAACTTCTAAAGGCCCCTTCTCTTAATATGAACACATTAGGAATTACATTTTAGTAAATGAATTTGGGGGAGTACAACCATTCAGACCATAACAGAGAAAGAGAGCCCACTTTTCTGAGGGGCAAAAGGGACTGCTAGGAAAAACAGCAGAGGCACAGTGATACAGAGAGCAAGCTTCTTCTAGCTACTGAGCAAGATAGTCTTCATATTCCCTCAGCTTTACACTCTAGACAGGCTTCTTCCTGCCTCTAGGCCCCTGACCTCCCTCTCAGTCTGTATTTGCATAAACCAGTTGACCTACCCACAAAGATATCTCCCCTTCCCTTTTCTTTTCTTTGCAAAAACAAATAAAAGTTTTCTTTGCAAAATTTGTCATTGTAAATTCTTTCTCTGTCTCTTTGAGATGTAAATTTTTGAGAAGTCTCTTGCTGGTTGCACAACCCAACTGCCTTCCTCAAGTACCCAGGAGCCATTCCTTTGAAATGTAATCACCAAGCTGGATGATGCCCTTATCTCCCAGGCTTTGTGACAAGGTAGGAGGAGCCTAACTTTGCTCTAAATTGTTAAATGACTGCTTGTCATGAAGATAAGTGAAAGTTCATCTTTTTTTAAGGTAAAGCTAATTAGCAAACACAGATGACCTGAGACTCTACCCCCATTCCCACCTCAGTTCTTGAAAGCTTCCCTGCCCTTCCTTTCAGAGGAGCTAAGTATCCAGACTTAACTGTGTTTTCTCCTCTATTGCTGGCTATTGTTAGAGAATAAAATTAATTTTTGTTTGATCATCTTGTCCAGTGTGATTTATCTTAAACAATACACAGATAAGTTGTAAATTCTCTTTGTGACTAATGGAGAGAAAAAAGGGAATCCCCAAAAAACAAATGACAGTAGCATTCTCACTAACCTTGACAAATAGTAATTTCTTTTTAAATAGAAGAACAAAAGAATATGGTCAATATGGTCATTTCTGCAACTGAATATCACTGAGCAATTGTTAGTCTCTACATATATGTTTTGTTAGGTATAGTGAAGACATCAAAAAACAAGCACTAAGAAATGTTTCAACAAAACACACAAACAGATGTAAGAAACAAACATTTGTTGATTTCAGGCAATAAAGATTGGAAGTAATGTGTAAACAATTGCATTAACAAAGTCTGCTACAAAAGCAATAGGTAGTAATGACGCCTAGAAACAAACACACCACAGATTCAAAAGCAGACTTTTGTGTCAAGAACTGTGTGTAATGCCCAAAAGAGAATCAGCCAGACAATGGATAGAGGAATCCAGACAGAAAAAATAGATAATTGTTTCTTTTGGTCTTGATAGATACCACCAGGAAGTCACTAGAAAGGAATTACAAGTTGGCATGACTATTTCATGTACAGTATTTATAAGGTTGCATATAAAAATATCCTGTTACAGTTTTATGACAAAATTAACCTTCAATATATTTTATATGGTCTATGTCAGCTTATTACTTAGTTGTTCTCTTAAAGATTGAGTAAAATAAAAAAGAAATGGTAACCCTCATGTGCCGCAGATAGTATTCATTGGTGTTGCCGTTTTAAAGATCAATCAAACACTATTTAGAGAATCAATGATGTGTATAGCCTGGGTGTTTACTACAGAAATATTCTCACACAGATGCACTAAGGCACATGTGTAAGGAACATGATCACAGGAATGTTTGATACTGTAAAGAACACGTGAGGCCACCTAGATACCCACCAATAAAGAATAAATTGATAAAATATATGTTATGGAATAATATAAAAGGTTAGAAGGCATTAATTTGATCTTCATAAAACAATATGAATTGACTTCAGAAACATGATCAATTTTTAAATGTAAAAAATAAATGTATAAACACATGCAAAAGAATATAATAGTTACAGATTGACATATATAAAGAGGACATAATGGTAGGATGCACATTAAATAAAGATATGGAGAAATAAAAGTGAGCTTGAGAAGTACAGGTGAAATTAACAAATAAAATGAAACAAAAAGAGAGAGAAGACTTTTGCAGCCAGATGCTACAATAAACCATAAAGTGGTTTATCATAAATTAACAAAAGGCCGGGTTCAGTGGCTCAGCCTGTAATCCCAGCACTTTGGGAAGCTGAGGCAAGTGGATTGCCTGAGACTGCAGATTCGAGATCAGCCCAGGCATCTTGGCAAGACCTCATTTCTACAATAAAACAAAAACTAGCCAGGCATGGTGGTGCTCACTTGTCTTTTCAGCTACTTGGAAGGTTGAGGTAGAAAGATAGCCTGAGTCTAGCAGGTCAAAGCTGTGGTGGCCATGAGTGTGCCACTGCACTCCAGCCTGGGTGACAGAGTGAGACTCCAACTCAAAAAAAAAGTAATTTAAAAAAATCCTGAAAAATGTTGAGTGAGTAATTTGAGAGTAGTTGACAGTTGCCTTTTATGGAAGAAAAAAATAATAAACCCTCCAAAAGGTGTCCATGTCCTATTTCCTGGACCCTGTGAATATGTCACATTATATGGAAAAAGGGAATTAAAATTACAGGTGGAATTAAGGTTGCAAATCAGCTGAATTTAGATAAAGAGATTATCCTGGATTATCCTCTGGACCCAATATAATCACAAGTGTCTTTAAAGATTCGGAAGAGAGAGATAGAAAAGTCAGTGTCAGGGTAATGCAATGTGAGAAAGATCTGAATAGCCATTGCTGGTTTTGAAAATGAAAGGGCTATAAACCAAGGAATGCTGGCAGACTATGGGATCTGGTAAAAGGCAAGAAAACAAATTCTCACCTTGAACACCCATAAAAATTATAGAATCCTGCCAATGCTTTGATTTTAGTCCAGTGAGGCCCATTTAAGACTTCTGATCTCCAGAATTATAAATTCATATTTTTAATCTACTAAATTTATGATGATGTGTTACAGCTGCAAAAGGAAATGACTGCATCAATTTTGATAAGAGTGTGTGTGTGTGTGTGTGTGTGTGTGAGTGTGTGTGTGCACGCACCTACCTCAATAACACTCATAAAAGTGAAATCTTCAATGTGATTATTGGAGTTTATCTTAAAAGGTGAATACACACATTCCCAGATGCTGACATACTATAATTTGCATTGTTCACAATACTAGTACAGTAAAAAATACTCTCAGCACAACCAGAGCAATATAAAAATTTCTCTATAACTCTATAAGTAATAGTTTAAACAGACTGTATGATATTTTATACCCCACACTTCCCATAATGTGTGAATTTTTATAAAATTTGAAAAGTACCCAAAGCATAATTGTGAAACTAAACCATTTAAACTATTTTAACTTATTGAGGAGAAATTAATCATACTGAAAAGAAAGGTGCTTGATATTTTGCTGACTTCTGGAAAAACTTTTGCTAGTCTACAATGGATATTGCTAAACAATGGGATCAAATAGAGGGCAACATTGAATTTTTCAAGTAAAACTTTCTTTTTTTCCTGTAGGATACTCTGGAAAAGAGTGACTCATCAACAACTACATAGATTTTTACCTTTGTTGAAGAGCCTGAGTGAATAGAATTCATTTTAAATGACAGTCTAGTTATTTATAGGAAAGTAGATGAAAGATTTATGCTCCACTGGTATGCACCTGATCAAAATATAAACATTTGAGATGGTAATAGACTAAAAAATCCAGCATGCTAGTTTTCCATATTTTTTCATGCTATGCTTATTGAGAACCTATAGGACAGGTACTAAATATCTAAAATTAGACATTCAAAACATTCCTGGCAACAGGATACATATAATTCTTTATCATTGAAGGGAACACAGTTTAAATAATTCTGGAATAGCAACAGTTACCAATCTCAAATGTGAGGTCTGGTTAGGGTTCTTTGCCTAACTTTAAATTAATCTTTAAGCACCTTTCCCACAGTTTCTTTCATTGTGTTAAGTAGGAAAAAAAAAGAAAGAGTGAAAGGAGATGATACTGCTAGAGCCCAGGGTCTAGGACTACCTTGTCAAAAATCTGTGATGGGGTTTAGCACTGCAAAGGAAATGCAATAGAAAGCAGAGGGAAAGGAGGAAAACTCTGGCTTCTCCCATTTTTCACCCTCATATCTTTTTTATTGATCATTTCATTGACTGGATATGCCTAGAAATCAGAGAACGAAGAAGCCTGGGAAACATATTTTCTTAAGATATAGATGAGAGCAGGAAATGGCAGAAAATTGATTTGAGAGGAAACAAAAAGTTGATTGACATACCAAGCTATGTCTCAAAATTCATGAAAAGGTATTCTACCACTCCTCCCTACCCCCCAGCCCCCATGTAGGATACCAACATGCAAGAGAAGTAAAGTCAGGTTTACATTTCATTTTATTTTTACTGATTATGATCATAGTCACAGAGAATCATTGGTGTAGACTGAAAATAGTAATGTGGCAGAATGCGGCAAATGCTCAAATATATTTCTTGTATGATTGAGTGAATGAACGCAGAAACACATGAGTAGCTGCTTCGGGATCAGCAGTTGGCCCCATGGCAATCAGCTGGGATGACAGGATGTCTCCCAGTAACCCTGTGGCAGAAAGGGGGGTTGGTAGCAGTTCAAGGTATTTCCTTTTGAAATCCAAGGGGCAAGCTTTAACGACCTG
>NW_007250623.1:124637-173228 GCF_000164805.1 Carlito syrichta
CTTATATATGCTAATTCATCTTATGTATTAGATGAAGAACACTGGTGTTTATTTTCATACTTTTATCTTATTTTCATAAATTATTTATCATTTACAGACACATATTTGCAGTTCACTTTAAAGGTCAAACCTGTAAGTCAGAGAGGATGGGATAGAAGGAGCTTCTAGCTTATAATCCAATCACACTTTCCCCCCAAAGTACTATAAAGAATTCAACCTGGAGTAACTCAAAATTTGCTTTTTAAAACTAAGACAAAATAGCAGAACTACTACATAAATTATTGAAATTATCATTTACAGGTAAAATTTTTCATATTCATTATGAAGCCAACAGTGAAGGATTTTAGACATACAACGTAAACAGAATTTTAGAAATTAAAACAGGTAGAGAATTTTTTTTATTCAATTACAAGATTAAAATGGAAGAGTAATAAGTAACATTAAGTCTCTACCCAGGGTACTTGTTAACTTTCATCCTGACAATTGGCCTCTCAGTCTTTTATTGACACTGAAACCTATCATGACTCTATTAACATCTCACACTTTTGGTCATGTCTATAATAGTCAGATTATTGTCCCTGCAAATATAAGTTCGCATTTCAATCCCTGAAAATGGTGAACCTGCTACACTACGAGGAAAAGGGGACTTTGCAGGTGTGATTGAGGTTACAGACCTTAAAACAATCTGTATTATCCAGATGATCCCACTAAATCACATGTTCCCTTAAATGCAGAGAACTTTCTTTGGCTGAAGTTCAGGAAAATTAAGGGGTTTGGAGCCTAAGAAACATTATATGTGATGCACTGTTACTGTTTCTTAAATATAGGGATCCACAAGCAAGAACTAGGCGAAAGCCTGGAGCTCATGGCACATTGAAGAATAAATGTGGCAACCTATTGAAGCAAAGACTGGTGAACAATCAGCCAGAAAATGGGAACCCCAGTCCTACAACTACTAAGAACAATTCACTCAACTACCTGAATGAACTTAGAAGTAGATTCCCCAGAGCCTCTAGTAAGAAATGCATTCCATAATCCAACTACATCGTATGCCACTTCTGAGCTTTGTTCTTTTCCCCTAGCATTCCAGGCCCTATTTTTCTCACATACCATTACACTCATAACACTTGCTAGAAAACCCACTTCCCACCCAGAGAAAGCCCCCTTCATCTTTAAGACGCCATAACAGATTTTACTTTCTTTATCCATGTATTTGGTTCTCTTAAACTGCTTTAATCATATCCCCATTGAGTCGTTCAATTAACTAAGCACCTATGTTGTACTGCTAGGGGTAAACTGGTTAATAACACAGATGTGCATACTCTTCATATGAAGATGCATAAGATACAGGATAAAGAATAAAGGGGTTAGGAGATAGAACAACTTAAATAGGTTTGTTGTGGCATTTGACCAGTTATATATAAGGTATTTCTTTACATGTGTATCTCTCAAATAAGCCATTGAGCTCTGCAAGGCAAAGAATAATATTATGCATCATTTGATGAAAGGAATATCCTCAACACAGGACTGGGGTTGACAGAACTTATAGACAACAACACAAACCAGACTAATTCAGGCAAAAGTTAGAAAATGAAGGAATCAGGAACCCACGGGGGAAAAAAAAAAAGAATCCATCTTTCCCAAGGAACAAGTTATATAGCTAAGTACACAGCTATGTGTATTAACCGAGGAACTATCCATTTTATCAGGGAAGTCCTATCTCAGAGGGATGCATTCTGACAACATTAGGATCAAGCAACGTTGGGAAAAATAGAAAGGATCAAAGGAAAATGAAGAAGTTCAAAAGTGAAAATGAATATGCATTTTTTTCTGTTTTTCTTGAGTTGTTTTATGAGTTTTTCTTGGAAAAAACTCATGGTTGTTGTATGTATTCAGGATTGTCCCCAAACATGCCAGCAACACTACCAAATAGAATAACAGACTTAGATCAATACCTTTAGTAAGACCCACTCAGGGAAAGTCTGTTGTTTGATAATATTTTGCCGGCAAACCTTTTTCAATAAACACTTTGTCTTTCACAAAAATTATTTAGTGTATTGTCTCAAGACACTTTCCCTTTAGTTTTCTGCTAGCATTTTCCTCTTACTACAGGTAAAAAGATTAATGATTATTCTCTTTGCGAATATTTTTATGTTTCCAATGCCACTAAAAATGTTCAAAAGTAGGAAAAGGTCAAAATCTCTTGAAAAATTCATTTGAAACTATTACATTCTCACAAGAATTCAAATATGTTATCTTCATTTATTCAAGGATTCATCCCTTAAATTACTTTAATCTCACCCTTTTAAAGGTTCTTCCTCTCATTGCCAATTATTTCTATGTTTTCGCTCTGGTTGGGATTTGTCAGTTCTCATTTCATTTTCCTCCTCATACTGTCTAACAATTCCTTGCACTGGCTTCTAAGATATTAATCTCTCCTGATTTCTTTCATGCCCCTTTAACTGCTAGTTTTCATACTGAAGCTTCCTCTCATATCTTACTTTTAAGTGTATGTTTTTTCCTTGGTCTCAGTTCTAGTTACATTTCTCAATTCTTTCCACATTCTCTCTTAAGATTTGAACCCCTCTTTGGTAATGGTATTTAGATATAATTTTAGACTACCTATGTCAACTAGATTTAGTTGTTTGCTCAGAAAAACAACAAAAAAATAGTACTGTTTTAGAAAATTCCCACATATCAATCTATTAAGACACTATGCTATACTGTTCACCTATACAACTTTCTTATCAACTACAGTATACTTATTATTAATAACTACTTCAAAACCCTTACTTCTCTGTGTTCACCAGTCCCAAACTATTATATTACAAATAGTTTGTGGCTCATTCCTGATTGGTTCCCCTGCCTTGAAACATCTGTCTTAAGTACTGAAGCTCAGCCTCTAATCCTCTATAAATATTGCACTCTGACTTCCCCTTCTTAGAGAATGTCAAAACTCCATCAACATGGTGTTTTGTCTTTCTGCTAATAAATTGTAGCTTTGCTTCATTAAGATGTCTGTTGCTCGTTTTTTTTTAAATCACCACTGTTAGTTTTCATGTATTACATATGCTTGTCTCTCTGTTTCCAAAATATGTTTTTAATATGTCCTCTTTTTTTCATTTCCACCAAGACCACCTTGAAACAAATCATCATCACCTCTCACTTGTCTGTTGTCTTCATCCAACTTATTCAGTCTTTTAAACCTGGAAACATCTTAACCCTAATTGATGACTAAGGGAATAGTAATTATCAGAAATAATAAATACTTATCTCTAGTTTAGCAATTTAGTTTTTACTGCAGTAGGTTTTTTTAAAAAATTGATTAAATGTAAGTAAAAACAAATATATATATTTCTATTTTATGTAGGGCTTCCTTTACATAATTGTTTTAAGATCATCTGTGTTGTAGTATGTATCAATAGTTTATTTTTTATTGCTGAAATAATTACCTTGTATGAATATACCTAGTTTTTTTGATTATTTGTGTGTATCTTCATTTATATTTTTAAAGTTTTATTTCAGTGACTTTTGGTGGTACAAATGATGTTTGGTTACATGAATACATTGAATAGAGGCAAAGAAGTCTCAGTTGTAGGTGTACCCTCTATTCCCATGTGTGCACATTGTACCCTATAGATGATATTTCATCCCTACCACCCTTCACTCTGCCCCTTCTAAGTCTTTAACGTCCATTATGCTGTTTGATATGTCTTTGCAGGTCCTTAGTTTAGCTCCCACTTATAAGTGAGAACAAGCAGTGTTTGGTTTTCTATTCCTGCATTACTTCATTTAGGAGATTGTCTCCAATGCCATCCAAGTTTTTGCAAAAGATGCCATGTCATTCATTTTCATGCCTGAATAGTATTACATGGTGTATGTGTGTATACACACATATAATCTGCAATGGGGTTATTTGCCTTTGTTCTTGCAAATTTGCATTGCTTGTAGATATTGGATATTAGTTCTTTGTCAGATATATAGTTTGCAAATATCCTCTCCCATTTTGTAAGTTACTGTTTGCTTTGAGGATAATTTCTTTTCTCTAAAGAAACTCTTTAGCTTAATTAAGTTCCACTTATTTATTTTTGCTTCTGTTAAATTTGCTTTTGGGGTTTTAGCCATAAAGTCTTTGCCTAAGCCAATGTTCAGAAGAATCTTTCCTAGGTTTACTTTTAGGATTTTTATGATTTCAAATCTGATATTTAAGTCTTTCATCCATATTAAGTCAATTTTTTATGTGGAGAGAGATAAGGATCAAGTTTCATTTTTCTGCATGTAGCTATTCAATTTTCCAGCATTATTTGTTAAATAGGGTGTCCTTTCTCTAGTGCATGTTTTTGTCTGCTTTGTCTAAGATCAGTTAGTCATAGGTATTTGGGTTTATTTCTGGATTCTTAATCCTGTTCTATTAGTTTCTATGTCTGCTCTTGTACCAACTCCATGCTGTTTTGGTTACTATAACCTTGTAGTGTAATTTAAAGTAAGGTAATGTGATACCTCCAGCTCTCCAGCTTTTTTTTTTTCTTTTTTCCTTAGAATTGTTTTGCTATTATGGCCCCACCTTGCATATTTTTAAAGTAACGTTTATTACTCTAAAATTAGCAAACAATCGCATCAAAACAATTTTTAAAGTATGATTTTTCTATTATTGAATTATAAGAAGGAAAGAGTTTAGTGCTATCAAGAGGACTAAGAGAATTGAATCAAATAAAAAGAATTTATGAGTAGTATAGTTTTTTTTTACTTTAATAAGTCTGTGATGATAACAACCATGGTATTATTACAGATATAAATCTTCCATACTCTAATATAGGTACCCTTGGTGTTCAGTTCGTATTTCCAGATAGTCTTTGTTTTCAGCATTTCACAAGGTTTTTGTGTCGCATTTTTAAATGAATTTTCCTTTGTTCCTGTAGAACTCCTCCTTAAAACCATATCGTCATCCCTTTCAGTCTGGTTTGTTATTTCTGTAGTCTAGGCACTTAAACTTCACTATTCACCATGTCAAAATTTCCCTTCCATGATCTCTTGGTTGAATGCACGGTCCATCTGATTTCATTTCTTTTTTTTTGCCTGGTATATCATATATTTTTAGCAAGTAAATTTTTTGTAAAATGGAAGAAAATATTTCTATGATCTTGCAGATTAGACAATGTGCTTCTTGTTTTGTTTTTTGTTTGTTTGTTTGTTTTTTGAGTTGGAGTCTCACTCTGTCGCCCAGACTGGAGTGCAGTGGCCCCTCCCGTCCACCGCAGCCTCGATCTGCTGGGCTCCGGCGATCCTCCTGCCTCAGCCTTCTGAGTAGCCGGAATTACAGGCGCGCGCTACCACGCCTGGCTAATTTTTTGATTTTATTGTAGAGATGAGGTCTCGCCTGCCCAGGCAGGTCTCGAACCCGTGGGCTCAGGCAATCCACTCACCTCAGCCTCCCATAGGCATGGGATTATAGGCTGAGCCACCAAGCCTGGCTGTGTTGTTTTTTAAACTTTCACAATAGATGCGTGTTTCAGTTGGATATAAGCTTTCCTTTTGAAATTTTTAAAAAGAATTTTAAAGAGAATTGCTTAATAGTTTTCTAGTATTCAATGTTAAAAGCAAGAAATCTGTTGTGAATATGGTTCTTATTTATTTGTAAATAATATGTATCCTTACCCCAAATCCCAGAAATTTTTAATATCATCAACTTTACCGATTGGTATAATATTTGTGATTATATTTCTAGCTAATATCCCATTGTAATTTTTATGATTTTAAAAATCAAAAGCATTATAATGCCACAGAAGATTTATTTTCTTGATAGTTATCTTGAGTAGATAAGTTACTAAATAATGAATCAAATAAGAAACACTGGATTTCTGTCCTCTGACAGATGAAAGTGCATTGAAGATGAAGAGCTGTCTGCTAGACATTGGATATGACACAGGTTGAGCCAGCCTTGGCCTTAACTCAGCTAATACCTATGCATCTCATGAAAGGTGATGCTGGCAGTTGACGAAGTGAGCAAATGACTTTGAACTGGACTAGAGATATAAGCCAGAACTATCCAACAAAAATATAAAATAAAGCACATAGATAATTTCAATGCTTTAGTAGAGACATTAAATATTGTAAAAAAAAGCCAGGTAAAATTAATATAAATATATTTTATTTAAACAGATATATTCAAAATATCATAACTTCCACACAAAATCAAAATGAAATTATGCATGAGATATTTGCATTCTTTCTGTTTTCATACTAAATATGCAGAATCCAGAGTTTATTTTATACTTACAGCTCATCTCAATTTATCCTAGACACATTTCAAGTGCTTGATAGACACATGGTCAGTGCAGCTCTAAATAAAGACATCAATTGCAAATTTCTTTTCTATAATATCTCTGAATTATTTATGGACTATATATACATGTATATATGGTTTTCTCTGAAGTTTCATGTGGGACTAAAAATAATAACTAAAAAAAAGAGGAATGAGAGGGAGGATGAGGAGTAGGAAGAATTGGCTTAGAAGGCAGAGGAGAGGAGAAGCTTTGCTGTCTTTTACTACACATACTGATTTTTTTTTTTTTTTTTTTTTTTTTACCTCCTCTAACCTTTTCACTTCATTTCTTTCAGTACCTCAATTCTAACAATCCTTTAAACCCACCAGGACCAATCTCTCCTACTACTATCTAATCACTCATACACATACTGATTATGTCTGGTTCCCATCCTTAACATTTTTCTCTTACAATTTTTTTTTCACTGTGACATTTTATCTAACACCATTGGCTAAAATTAAAATCTTTATGCATATGAGTATATAACCTTGTAGGCAACCAACAAAAAGTTTGTTGAATTCACTTGCTTATGTTTTACCTAATTATTAAGAAGATGAAAATGTAGCTCATGAGTCTCATGAGTGTTTAACTATATTTCTGCTTTTTTTATTTTTTATTTTTTTATTTTTTTTGAGTTGGAGTCTCACTCTGTCGCCCAGACTGGAGTGCGGAGGCCGCTCCTGGCCACCGCAGCCTCGACCTGCTGGGTTCTGGCAATCCTTCCGCCTCAGCCTTCCAAGTAGCCGGAATTACAGGCATGTGCTACCACACCTGGCTGATTTTTTGATTTATTGTAGTGATGAGGTCTCGCTGCCCAGGCGGGTCTCGAACCCACGGGCTCAGTAGAAGAGCAAGTCAGAAGTCAGGATTGGCTCTATGTTCTTTTCCCTCAAATTTAGTTACTATTTAAGAAGTACAAAAAGTAATCCTAGATACTGAAGTTTTTTTTTGTGTTTATTTGATGTGTGTGTGTGTGTGTGTGTGTGTGTGTGTGTGTGTGTGTATTTTAAGAAAATTAAATGTCTCAGAGCCCCCATCGAGTAGTAGTTCTTCTCAAACTGTAGTCCCAGAGCAGCTCCATCAAGGTCTTTGGGGAACCAAATCGAGATGCACATTCTCGAGTTTCACTCCAGACCTTCTGAAACACAAACCTGGAGGTAAGGGGCAGCACTCTCTGTCGTGGCCCTTCAGGTTCACAGTCACAGGGCTCAGGGCAAGTTGACTTTATTATTGCTTTATTTTACTCAATAACATGTTTGAAAACTATAGTTATTAATTTTCGTTGCTTAAAAGATCTCAATGCACAATATATGATACATTTCCTTTGACTCTCAGAAATAGTGAAAGCTTTCTCTTGATAAAACTAGTATATTTCTTTTCCTCATAATGACTTGCATTTTTACTTTGGCTACTGATGACCTTAGAACTAAATGTGAAGTTTATGAAATAACGGTCCCTTATAGAGTAGAAGGATAAGTAAATTAGTCTCAACATTAGGTACATGATGCTTCTGCATAGGTAATAGAAGTTGAAAATAATAACAGATCAAAAAAATATACCCCATTATGCTAAACTTATCAGGCTCTGTAGCTGACTCACTTTATTGAGGTTTAAATACTGACTCCATGAAGAGTACAGAACAATGATCTTTTGAATTAACTTGATTGAAAACACTAGGAACCAAGAGATGCACTATGTTTATTTCCCATCCCAGTGATCTTATTTATTCTCACAGCAACACAGGTGATAATATATAGTATGCTTATCAAAATGCATTATTTTAATGGTTGTAACAAAATTTGTGTCTGTTTTTTTTTATAGTGACTACAAAAAAGTCAAGCACAACAGGAAACATGTAGAGGCAAACTTCTGCAAGCTTCGTATATTTTGTCTGGGGCCATCAGAAAGACTTCATATGGATGAAAATACATAAATAGGGCAGAGATGAAGAGACTGTTCCCTTGAATTCTGTATTTGTCGAGGTTTCCTAAGGCAAAACTCCATATTCATATTTGGCTGCCAGAGTAAATAAATTTAATTGTAAGGGACAGGAGGTAGCCAAATGGTTCTTTTTTACTGTGAAAATAATTTTGAAAGAGTGGCATAGTCAAAAATGACTGAAACTCACAGAAAATGAGGCTCAGTGAGTTTGTTTTAATCAACTAATGGGGGAAAAAGAGGAGGAATGTCCTTTAATACAAGTACTACTTAAATCTTACAGTGGTCTCTTTGTGACTGCTAATCTTGGGTTCCTTCATCATACCAATAGAGCAGAATTGAGAGCTGAGGTATGAAAAATGTGGGATAAAGGAAATGGAGAAGAGAAATGGTGTAAGCTGATACCTGCTTTACTTTCTCTCAAGCAATAAAGAGCAACATAAGTAAACAGCAACATTTGTAAATATCAGAAGTATCAATGCTATTTTACCATTGTCCTTTGGATTCAAATGTAAATGCTGTGTACTATCACTAGTTCTCTGGAAACTGTTCAATATCTTCCTTCTGTGCAGTTTCTACAAGGTGCTTATGTATGTGTTTTCTTTTGTTGCTGATCAAAGACCTTCCAAGAAAGTTTTGCTCTGTGCCTGGGCCTTCTTCCAAGTGCTCATTTTGCATCTCATTCTGTTACTGAAAGGTTATATTCTTGCATCCAGGGTTATACTCTGACCCAGAGATATGATTACCTAATGCTTTTAAAAACATGATAAAATTATTGGAAATATTATGGGAAATGATTGGTAAGACTCTGTCTTAACCTATTTGCCATAGCCAAGAAGGGTGCCCTGATAATGCATATAAAATAGTTCCTTTAATTATGAGTGGTATCTGGAGATAAATTAGTACCAAATATCTCTTTCATTTTAACTACAAGGGAAAGATTGAAAAAAAAAAAAAAACTACTGAAAACAGCCCATAGAATCTGCACTTTTTTTTTTTTTGGAGAATTAAGGATGCTAAACACATGCACTTGGTAAACAGTTTGGTGAACATTGGCATGAAATGGAAATTATTTTTTCGAGAAAAATCCCTCTCCAGAGTAAAATGCATCAACATTTAGGAGTACAATAACCACTTGGAGTCATTATATATATGTGTGTATATTTGTTTGTGTGTGTGCGTATTTTACATATATATGGCATTCATATGGAGTAACATCTCTAGGTATCTGAAATAAAGCTCCAAACTAGACCTTCTTAGGAAGAGTAGTTTCGCTTACATTCTCCCATGCTCTTCTATTTCTAAATTATTTTTCTGTCTGTTATCACCGTTTTCTCTATCACTCCAAATCCTCCCAGGTGGCACAAAGCTACCACCTATCAACACTATGTTGCCAGCTTTTGGAAAATTAAGATTTCTATCTTCAGAATCTTCATATTTTACTGTGGTTTTGGTCTGTTCAGCTTAACCTTTTTCTTCAGTTCAAGTTTATATGCAACTAATTTCCAAGGTTTAGATATCATCGACACACCATGTCATTATTTATGAGACGCTGCTGTCAAACAATCTCTCTCATCTGTTTCATTCAAAGCAATAGATGTCTGCCATTTTGGTCCTATTTCTGTAACCTCTTCAGTTTTCTACTTATCTCTTGGAGACAACCTCTTATCAGAAACTCTCTCCCATTTTCAAGTTTCCTGATTTTGGTAGAAGCATACGCTGAAACACTCACACCTGTCAGTGATAAGAAGCCAGTCAATTTGCAATACAATCAACATGCATTTAACTATAAACATTCAATTGTAGCAATATAAAATTAAAGACACTGATTTACCTATGAATTTAAAGAGTTTGGGAAAAGTAGGCCATGCAGTCAACATACTTCAGGATTTTGTAAGACAGTGGTAAAATAACAAGACCTCTAAAAGCAGGTAATTTTTTCATAAATAATACTAGCTTATTGAATTTCTGCCATTTTTATAGCCTTGTAATACCTCTACATGCATCATGCCATGTTGTTCCTCAAATAAATCTATCAGGTAAGTGTTATTTTCATCTTACCCAAATGGAACATGAGTCTCAGGTTTCTCACAGCTATTTGTTGCCCAATATGGTGTTAAAAATAATAGGAAGGATGGGCACATATTTTGTTCCTAAGGGCTCCCACTTAATTATTATGCAGATGATCATATGAGTGGTAAGCACCTTGATGTCTGGGATGACAATTTATTCACCTCCTTTCACATAACAGTACCTGTGTGCTCAACAGACTCTTGCTTCATTTAGTAATATATTAGGATTTTTTAAAATGAGTTAAAACATGCATTAAGATGAAACTACTTCAAAAGTCATCCTTTGGGTTGAATTTTTTTCAACAGTAAGGCAATTATTCTCAAGATTTAGGAAATATGGCTTGATAATCTGTAATATACTTTTTAAAAGAACTCTGATATGGTTGCTTACCTTTACTCTTTGATATAAGGTCTTACTCTTGTAAACATGCAAAATTTACCTGAATCCAAATTCTACTCATGAACTCTTTAACAAAGGTAGATAATGTAATTTGGGATTTAAAACTAAGAAAATTAATGCAGTAATAAAATGGTTCTTCTTGTATGACTTACTATATTTTCTAAGAAGTTACGGAAATGTTCTGAGCCATGCTATATGGCCATTTAGTTAAGTTTCTAAAGTATTTTTTAATGAATTATTTCAAACACTTTTATTTCTTGGTGCAGTTTGGAAATATACAAAATAAGCCTTTGCTCTTTGAACTAGAACTTTTGTCCTAAAAATAAGTAAAGCACACAAAGTTGTATATACAAATATGTCAATCATGATAGAGTTTGTAAAGTCTGAAATTAATGATTCAATTTAAATGTCTATATGGGAAATCATGAAATAGTTTATAGGAAATAAGGAATAACATTATAATGTAAACTAGTTATCATTAAAATTTTAATATTGCTTTATTAGAATGGAAATTATGTAAAATATAATAAAGGAACATCTGAATGTAAATGTATTTATCTTGCTTTTAATATGATAATTAAATACTGGCTAAGTGATAATACATCTAAATAATAGCAAATGAGATTTAATACCATGGCTAATTTAAACTTTTTTATTTTGAGAACTGGAATCACATTCATCAACATAACATAACTATTAGCACTAAGAAGTGGAACCACTGATGTCAACATGACTTTGTTATTTATTCCAGTAAACCATTACCAAAGAAAGATAGTATTGTAAAGCAGTAAATGACTTCAGTGTTTGCTTCAGAAAAATTCCTGGAAAGCTATCTTTCTGAGACAACAGTTTGCTCACCTGGGCAAACAGATTGATTACTAAAGCAGTTTACTTATTCAAATTCATTCATTATCATACTTGTCAAGTACCTCCCTTCACTGTGTCCATCAATCTTAAACTATTATGTTTTAAATTTTGACAAATTCAGTTTCTTTTCTTGAAAGGCATAGCCACTATACATTTTCAGGTGTCTTTATAGCTATGCTCCACTCTTTTGTACCAATTTTCTTTATCAGTTCTTTTTGTGTCACTATAAAAAAAATCTGAGACTTGATAATTTATTTTAAAAGGGGGGAGGTATTATTTGGCTTTTGTTTCGGCATGGCACACACCTACTCAGTTTCTGATGGAGCCTCAGGAAGATTTACTTATGGTAGAAGCCAGTGGGAGCTGGCATGTTACATGGAGAGAGTGGGAGCAAGAGAGTGAAGGTGATGCCAGGCTTTTTTAAAGCTACCAACTCCGGTGTGGACTAATAGAGGGAAAACTCACTCATTACTGTGAGACTGGAGCTAAGTAATTCATAAGGCATCCATTTTATGATCCAGTCACCTCTCCCTGGGCCCTACTTGTAACACTAAGAATCACATTTCAACATGAAATTTGGAGGGAGCAACAATCCACACTACAGCAACCACAACTCAAGTACAACAATGAAAAAAAACATACTAGGTCAACCACCATGAGCATGGCTTCTGCTAGGCTGCCCGACTCATACAAAGGGAAAGCCTGCCTTCAGAGTGAACCGGAATGACCCACCACCAACAGTTGGTTGCCATATTCCCAGTCAGATCAGGAAGAACTACCTCCAAGCCCTGCATCCCTGCAGGTCAGAGACTGTCCCATCCTCTATGGCAGAAAACTCCCTCTGTTTCAAGAAAAAAGTGCAGACCTGAACAGGAAGGTAGCAACACAGAAGACACTCAAATCATTTCTCAATCTGAATAGGAAGGTTCCTGGGCTATAAAGCACAGACAGCAGATAGGAGACTCATCCACCCCTCTTCCCCCTGCAGAATGCTAGCTGCAGGCACCGAAAACTGGTCCAACTAGTTTAGCAGTGGGAGAGAAAATCTGCAGTGACAGAAAGCTGCCAGAAGGTGGAGCAAGAAGCAGAACTGAATATCCCTCCCTCTATAAATGAATGACTTATTTTGAACCACAGAAAGGACTTAAAACAGAAGACAATTAAAAGGCTTCAGACAACAAATCAAAAAAAGAATTATATATGGGGGGCCAGCCCCCCAAAAGAGATTTAGAGGGTCCCTGGAAGGTGGGGCAGTGTCGGCAAATATTCTGGGAGAATAGAAGGGAAGAAAGAGACTGGACTCTGTCTAGTGCAGAAGCCGATTCTGTAGTAAGGATAGATATTAAAAGAAAGAAAGATGGAGGGATAGATATAAAGAGAAAGAAAGAAAGTGGACAACTGTTCAGTGGAATGAGCAGAAGCCGTTTATTGGGACCAACTGTGAGTCTTTTATCCCAAACTTTCACATGTTAAATCATAAGACTTTCACGTAAACACAAAGCCAGGTAGGTGGGGGGCGTCCCCCACCCACCAGGCATTTCCTTAAGCATGAGGAAGGACTATCCCAATCAAATCACAAGACTTTCCTGTGAACACAAAGCCAGGTAGGTGGGGGGCTTCCCCCACCCACCAGGCATTTCCCTAGGAATGAGGAAGGACAATCCCAAAGTTATCTCACTGTTCCTCATGCTTGGTTTATATTCCTCAAAAGCAATATAACTGACTAAAATCCTAATACCTTTCTTATCTGTGCTAATTTTACCTGTACTATAAACAACTCTTAATTATGACTTAAACCAGTTCCTAAAGAATGTGACTCAGCCCAAAGTTTGTGTTGGGCCATTTCTGGTAACCCTAGATAATCATCTATACCATCTAAAGCTGGAAACAGCTCTCTAAATGTGTACACTAATTCTACAAATATATTTTTAAATCTTATAAAGAAGCTTGTATCATGTATAAGCCTCTCAAATGTGATCTGAGTTTGAACTGTTTTAAGTTTAAAGCCGAAACCATAGTCTGTGAGAAACGGGAACAATGGATCCCTAGAGTCAGCCATGCCTGTCATATTCTCAGAATTTTATGCTTAGATCATCAAAATCCCTGCCAGTGGGTAATGCTAAACAACAAAGAAAGGAGGAGGGAATGGACCTTCAGCTCCTGAACCAAACCTGGTGGTCTCAGGGTCCGCAGCCCACCTGGATCCCTAACGCTCAGGCAGGCCTCCATGGCTGACTCCCAACAATTATAGAGAGCAAAGAGAGGCCTAATTCAAATGAGAAAAATCAATGAAAAAAATACAGCAAACAAGCAACACTCAGAATCCTAAAGAGACACTGTTCAAAAAAAGCAGCCATCAAAATACAAACAATGGAAACCACCCAGATCAACTTGCCCCAGATAACAGCCACAAAAATCAAAGATTGGATGGCAAAAATGAACAGAGAACCAGAGGAACTAGAAGTAAAACGCCCTGAAGTAATACAGAATGTAAAAGTAGGAGTTGGCAAACTTCAGAAAAATCCATTCTAAAATAATGGAAATGAAAAACTTCATCCCGGAAATTAAGAACATAGTAACAAGCAAAGGGAGCAAGGTCAACTAGGCAGAGCAAAGAATTTCAGAACTTGAAGACAAAAATATGGTATTAATTTAGTCTGTCAAAAACAGAAAAAAAGCTCAAAAAGAAGGATCAAAGCCTTCACAATATGAGACTATGTCAAGAAGCTAAATGTATGCCTGATTGTTATCACAGAAGCATACAAGGAAGTGGAGGACACCATGGAACAAGTGCTCCATAAGGTCATCCAAGAAAACTTTCCACATTTCGCTAGAGAGATGAAAGTCCAAGCACAAGAGATTCAGAGAACCCCCAAAAATTATTGTATGAGAAGACTGCCCCTAAAGAACATAGTAATCTGCCTCCACAAAATAAGTATGAAAGAAAAAAATTCTATAGGCAGCAAGAGAGAAAAGTCAGACTACCTACTGGAGAAAACCTATCAGAATCACTTCAGACTAATCTGCAGAAACACTATAAGACAGAAGGATCTGGAGTCCAATTTTTAACGTTTTTAAAGATAAGCAATCCCAGACAAGAATTTCCTATCCAACCAAGCTAAGATTAATCAGCAATAAAGAACTAAAATTCTTCCCAGACATCCAATCCCTAAGAGAAGATGTTGTGCCCACACCAGCCCTTCAGTAGACACTTAATAAGCTGTTGAAAAGAGAAAGAAAGGAATAGTCACACCCATCACAAAAGTACAGGCAAGCACAGAGTTAACAGAGCATACAGAGCACTCACAAAAATAAAAACACATGTATATATAAATAAAAAAGTAAAAAGAAAACAGCACAACCCCGTAAGAGCCCCATGACAAGAATAAACTCTCACATTTCAATAATCAATTTGAACATGAATAGTCTAAGTGTGCTGCAGATGAGACATAGATAGGCAAACTGGATAAAGAAGCACGATCCAAAAATCTGCTGCCTCCAGAAAACTCGTCTCACTGCAAAGGACACCCACAAGCTCAAGTTGGAGGCTGGAAAACTATCTTTCAGGCAAACAGAAAACAGAATAGGGTCAGTGTAGCTATTTTGATATTATACAAAGCAATATTCAAACCATCAAAAGTTAAAAAGACACAGAAGAACACTTCATGAAAATAAAAGTTTCAATCCACCAGCAAGAAATATCCACCCTAAACATATATTCACCCAAAACAGGAGCATCAGGTTTTATAAAACAACTACTAAGTAAGATAAGAGAGAATATTTACTCCACACAATCATAGTTGGAGACTTAAGTGCCCCACTAACAGCCTTAGATATATCATTGAGGCAAAAACCAACAAGGAGATCTGGAACTTCCACTCAGCATTCAATCAAGTGAATTTAATAGACATCTACAGAACACTTCACCCAACAACGACAGAGTATATATTCTACTTATCAGCACATGGAACATGCTACAAGATTGATCACGTTCTTGGATATAAATCAAGCACAAACAAATTTCAAAAGCTCATAATGACACCATGCATCTTCTCAGACTACAGTGGAATAAAAATAATTATCATGACCAACAAGATTTCCCCCAGATACACAAAGATATAGACACTAAACAATGTGCAGCTGAACAACTTGTAGGTCAACACAGAAATCAAGACAGAAATAAAAAGAAGAAACTTCATAGCATTGCACATACACACATAAAGTAAACAAAAAGATCACAAGGAAACAGCCAAACATAACACCTAAGAAAGTTGGAAAAGCAAGATAATTTAAATCCTATCTTCAAAAGAAGACTCTAGATCACCAAAATAAAGTCACAATTGCAGGATATAGAAACAAAAATATCATAGAAAGGATCAACAAGTCCAAAATCTGGTTCTTTGAAAGGATAAATAAGATTGTTGGATACCTGACCTGATTGACTAAAAAAAGAGAGTGGGAAAGTCCAAATAAACACAGACATGCAAAAGATGAAGTCACAACTGACCCTGAAGAAACTCAAAATATTGTTGGAGATTACTATGAACGCTCATACGCAAATAAACAAGAAAACCTAGAGGAAATGAAGGACTTTCTGACATCAAATAACCTCCCAAGGTTAAAACAAGAAGAAATTGAAAATCTAAACAGACCAATAGCAATCCAGGAAATTGACTCAGTTATAAAAAAATCTCTCCACCAAATAAAGCCCTGGACCAGATGGTTTCCCAGTTGAATTCCACAAGACATACAAATCTTATTGAAAGTATTCAAGGCAATTGAGAATTATGGAATCCTTCTCCAACTAATTTTATGAAGCTAACATCATACTGATACCCATACCTGGCAAAGATCCAAGAAGGCCAATATTCTTCATGAACATAGATACAAAAATTCCAAACAAGATTCTAGCAAATCAGATCCAACAACACATCTCAAGGATCAACCAACACGAGCAGGTAAACTTCCTTCCTGGGATGCAGGCCTGGTTCAACATTCACAAGACCAGAAACAATATTCAACACATTAACAGATGTAAAACCAACAACCACATGATTACATCATTATATGTAGAAAAAGCATTTGACAAAATCCAGCATCCCTTCTTGATATAAACCTTTGAGTACCTTTTGAGGAACATTCCTCAAAATGGTCATCTGTGATAAAACCCACAGCCAATATTTTGCTCAATGGGCAGAAGTTGGAAGCATTCCCCCTAAGAATGGAAAAAAAACAAGGATGCTCACTCTCTTCCCTATTATTCAATATGGTGTTAGAAGTCCTAGCCAGAGAAATCAGACAAAAGAAGGAAATCAGGGATATCCAAATAGAAAAAGAGGAAGTTATATCCTTCTTTGTGGATGATATGATTCTATATCTTGAAAACCCTAAAGAGTCTGTCAAAATTCTCCTTGCGCTGATAAATGACATTAGTAAAGTCTTTGCATACAAAGTCAACATGTACAAGACAATTGCATTTCTATTCACCAGCAACAAGCAGGCAGAGAACCAAATAAAAAACACAATCCCATTCACAATAGCCACACACACAAAAAAAATGTAATACCTTGGCATCCTAACCTAATCAGAGAAGTGAAAGACCTTTACGATGAGAATTACAAAGTACTGCTCAAAGACCTAAACATAAAACCTTAAACTATAAGAATCCTAGAAAAAATGTAGGAAACACTCTTATGCACATTGAAGTAGGTAATGAATTCTTGACCAAACCTCCAAAAGTGAATGTCATAAAACGTAAGAGAGACAAGTGGGCCCTCATCAAACTGAAAAGCTTTTGCACAGCAAAAGAGACCATCAAGAGAGTAAAGAGATAACCCAGAGAATGGGGGGAAATATTACAGATCATGTATCTGACAAAAGCCTAACATCCAGGATCTACAAGGAACTCAAAGTGAAAGGAAAAAACCAAATAACCCCATTAGAAAGTAGACAAAGAACATGAACAGACTCTCTCAAAAGACGACATACAAATAGCCAACATAAAAAAAAAAAATGCTCAACCTCACTAATCAACAGAGAAATGCAAATCAAGGACTACAATGAGATATCACCTAACTTTAGTAAGGATGTTTATTGTTAATAAATCAAAAAACAATAGATGGTGGCGTGGGTGCAAAGAAAAGGGAATGCATCTACACTGTTGGTGGGAGTGCAAGCTAGTTCAGCCTCTATGGAAAGCAGTATGGCAATTCCTAAAATAACTAAAAATTGACCTTCCATACAATCCAGCAATCCCTCTTTTGGGAATATACTCAGAGTAACATAAATCATTCTACAATAAAGACACCTGCACACGCATGTTTATTGCTGCACTATTCACAGTAGCAAAATCATGTAATCAACCCTACTTCCCATTGAAAGTGTACTGGATAAAGAAAATGCGGCACATATGCTTGATGGAGTGTAACATAGCCATAAAGAAGAACAAAATCATGGACTTTGGAGCAAATTGGATGAAGTTGGAGACTATCATACCAAGTGATCTATCACAGAAACAAAGAACTGAATACTGCATGTTCTCACTCATAAGTGGGTCCTGAACAATAGTCACATTAGCACAAGGGAGGAATCAGCAGTCACTTGGGGGGAGGTAGCAAGGAAGATGGGGGAGCACCTGACAACACAGAGTATCTGGTCCACTACCACCGAGAGAGAAGGCCAGTTAGAAACTCAAACTTCACCTGCATGCAGCCTACTTATGAAAGTTATTCCTTACTTGTACTCCCCATGTCTATAATAAAATAATTTTTAAAAATAACGAGTCAAGCTACATGATTCTTATAATACCAAGTACTCTGAGCACTATTCTCAGCACTTTACGTATATTAAGTCATTCCATTCTCACTACAGCCCATGGGATTAGCTCAGATCACAGGACTGCTGAGTAGCAGAGTCAGGATCAGGGCCCAGGCTGTAAGGTCCATTAACTGACCATGGTCACTACTCATATGAAGACATTAATTTTTTTACTGAAGAGAACCAAGACAAAGAAAATTGAGATAGTTTCAGAGGATTGATAGTGTTGTACTCAAAGACTCTACTTATGTTTAAAAGATCCACACACAATTCATTGAGGACAGATTTCTCTTGGGTATGTTTTATCTCTTTTCTGCAGATAACATCTCTCAGAGACTGGTTTTTTTATTTTTCACGCTGATTTACCCTAAACACTGCCTCTGGTCTTCATTTTAACTTAAATATGTCTATTCCATGTGGAAGACCTCTACAGTGTGATTAAATGGGAACCTTTTCTAAAGCCCTGGGAATGATGTATAGAATATTTTACTGTAGATGTTATATGATACTTTGACAAAAGTCACAGGCATATTATACAGATCTTTACTTCTGTTTTACTCTGGGAGAAGCTTACACACACACACACACACACACACACACACACACCCTTTGTCAAGTTTGAGTGCATAAACAATTGAATGTATAAACTAAAACTCATGTGCATGTGCAGGCATGTACACAAATCCCAGTGGGTTTTATAAAGTGCCAGACTAGACAAGTATTCTCAAGGGGAAAGTGAATGCCGTATTTTCAACCCAAGCTATGCTGATCTATCTTTCTAGCTGAAATGTGATTTACATATATACATTGAAACTAAGAATGGTTATCAGTTTAAATTTAACCAGCTGCAGTGAGGCCTTTGTGAGAAAAGTGAGTGTTTGAAAACAGTCCTTTATCCTGAGCGCCACATTTCTCAATAACTTTAAAATAAAAAAACTGCCTTGAAGATCATGGATTAGAAAGGGAGCATATTAGCAGAAATATGGGAATCTTTATAAAATTTTTAGAAACAATTTCCGTAAAAGACACGGGAAATAAAGGATGTCAGTCTGTGACTTTTACACATCACTCAATACCAATTAGCAGTAATTGACCCACATATATCTCTAGCTATGAATACAAATTCTTTTACCCCATTCCTTACTCTAGGTCTCAGTGTGAAGTCTCCTCAGTTGCATGAGATTTGACCATACCGCAGAGCAAATAATTGTTCATTAGCACTTTCTCTGAAGAGCCTGTACATACTCTTGAGACCTTATTTGAAATAGCAACTGTTAATAGTAATTACCACCATTTACAAATGGAGCCTGACCAAAAACAGTTTGTCCCTAGTCCTGTAACCTGAAAAGTTTAGCTCATTCCCAATTGCCAGCATGAGGGATTCAATGTGGTGATTTGAAATAGGGATGCAGCTACATAGCTACTTCCATAATGGCCCAGTTAATATCTTCTCTTATTTACTTTCTGCTTTCCTGTCAAAAAACACTCATGGATATAACCAGAACAGGAAAAGTACTTGTAAACTTACATTCCTATTTTTTAATTCAAAGCTCAGTAAAAGCATGAAAGTGATAAAGGTGTTCAAATTTGAAAATTCAACAAAATTATTTTCTATCAAATAATGTTTATTTTCTGAATGACTCCTAGGTGAATAGAAAAAACTTTCCCTCAAAGATTAATTTTTGAGCTCAGATTTTAAAAGCCCCTTTCTGCCAAACTAAACCGCATTCTGTTGTCCTTGAAGTATGTGTGATAAACACAGAACTTTTTCAGGTTCAGCTCTTATTATAAAATGGCCAAGTATAAGGGGAATATAAAGGCAATAATATCCATTGGGCGATAAAAGCAGCAGAAAACAGAATGCTTAGGATAAATTGCATGGGAGCTGAAAATAGAGGTGACTTTTCTAAATGGTAAGGTAGTTAGATGGGGTATGTTTTCCTTATCCAATTCTTTCAGAAACGTTATCAGTTCTGATCAGTAATTTTCTTTGTAAAAAAGTACAAAGGAGCCGGGCTCGGTGGCTCAGCCTGTAATCCCGCGCCTTTGGGAGGTTGAGGTGAGTGGATTGCCTAAGCCCGCGGGTTCGAGACCCGCCTAGGCAGCGAGACCTCATCTCTACAATAAATCAAAAAATCAGCCGGGCGTGGTAGCGCATGCCTGTAATTCCAGCTACTTCGAAGGCTGAGATGGAAGGATCGCCGGAGCCCCAGCAGGTTGAGGCTGCGGTGGCCGGAAGCGGCCACTGCACTCCAGTCTGGGCGACAGAGTGAAACTCCAACTCAAAAAAAAAAAAAAAAAAAAGTACAAAAGGCGTGTTTCTTTCTTTAAAGAAATTTATCAAAATAGAAGATTCTTGTACTGTTGCTCTTAGTTTTAACCATGAAGTGCTTCGCTGATACTGTTAATGTATTCTGAATCTTAGCTATCAGTATATTCAGCAGTAGAGGTATTATAAAAATAATCCAGATTTATGCTGTAAAAAGTTTGTGTTACTGGAAAAGTAAAATTTTAAACACCAAAAAGACACCGGAACTTGTTATGAGTCAAATGCTCACACATTTTTTTTTCCACATGCAATGGGTTGACACAGGTATGCAGAGACTTTGAAAATAATTCAGAATAATATGTTGTCTTCATAAAATTATACATCTATATAAGTATCTTCAAGTTGCACAAGTAGAAGATGAAATTAAGTGAGATACTCAATAAAAATTAACTATTAGGTCCATCAAAACCAATCATATTCATTGGGTATGGGGTTGAATTATTTTCAATTACTGGGGCATCATAAAGTTTGATATTTCATACTTGTAGTGTAAATAGACAGCTTCAGTTTACTTGGTCAAGGAAAATTAAAATTTCCATCCATATTTTTGAGGATGTAGTGACCTTTAGACACTCTTTTGTTTTTTGACTTGTAGGATTTATTTTTCTTTCTCTTCATGCAAGTTATTTGCTGATTAAATATACTTACTAATTTGTTAAAAATTTATTGTGTGATATATATGTTAAATTTTGAAATACCTTGGGACACTATCTTTTTATGAATATGTTTATTTTATTTCTTCTGTCACTCCCAAGAGTTGGCAACAAAATTATTAGAGAATGAGTAAATAGTATCAGTTGGGAAAAATAAACAGCTTAGTTCATTTTGCTTTTATATAGTTGGTACAAAAATGGCTATCAAAATTGAGGTTGATCAATAGTCAGCCAAGGACTGCAGATGGTCATGATAGTAACCACACAGTCAGGAACATTCGAACGTTGGTAGTTTGCAAGTCATCTAGACATGCTGAACTAAGTTTAATGACTTGTAGAAATAGTAGGTGACATTTCTCTCTCTGTCTCCTGTTCTCTACCAGCAGGTGCTATAAAATTGTATGATAATATTGAGGGTTCACTGACTTAATGAGGTGCATTGTACAATTTTTATCCTGTTACAATGACAATTTTGGAAATTTCTTGCTTTTCTTCGTCTCTGGTCATTAGGCAGTCATTGTGAGACCTAACGTAAAGAAAAATACTGTCAAGAAGCAAAATCATGGTAGTTACATCATTTGGGGCTGGCCACAGCAGGCAATTTTTGATGTACAATAATATTGGCTATTATTTCCTTGAGATTGGTGAAGATGGTGAAGTGGTGGGCAAATTGCAGCCCAACTGAAGAATAATAATAAACTGCCCCTTCAATTTTAACCTTAATATGAAAAATTTAAAAGAAAGTATGTAGATCCAAACACTAAGAAATTGGAAAAAAATTAAGACCAAACTTACATAGTTAAATAAAAGTCGACTTTTGGAAAGATCAAAATTCAAGTTAATACAAATGTAACTTGTGCTAAATATCTCACTCTAAATTCCCTTTTTCAAGAACACTTGGCACTAACAAATAGTGAATTTGGCCTTAGTCTCAATTTCTTTTTCTTTTCTCCCAATCTAAAAATTAATGAAATTTAAAAATTTTTAAATTTAAAATTAATAAAATTAAAAATCTAAATATTAATAAAATCTTATGTCAAAGAAATTCTTTTAAAATTCCCATTTAACCATGGCATCTTCCTAACCAAAGGTGTGAAAAACCTTTACATGAAAACTACAAAACACTGCTCAAAGAAATCAAAGAAGACACAAACAAATGGAAAAATATTCCATGTTCATGGATTGGAAGATGACATCGTTAAGATGCCCATCCTACCTAAGGCAATCTACAGATTTAACGCAATTTAATTACCAGCAGCATTCTTCTCAGACCTGGAAACAACAATACAGAAATTCATATGAAAACATACATAGCCGGGCTCAGTGGCTCAGCCTGTAATCCCGCGCCTTTGGGAGGCTGAGGTGAGTGGATTGCCTGAGCCCGCGGGTTCGAGACCCGCCTGGGCAGCGAGACCTCATCTCTATAGTAAATCAAAAAATCAGCCGGGCGTGGTAGTGCATGCCTATAATTCCGGCTACTTGAAAGGCTGAGACAGAAGGATCGCCGGAGACCAGCAGGTCGAGGCTGCGATGGCCGGGAGCAAAACCTCAATTTTTCAACCAACTCATCTTCAACAAAGCCTCCACCACAAACCACTGGGGAGAAGAGAACCTATTCAGTAAATGGTGCTGGCAGACTACATGCAAAAGATTAAAACAAGAAAGTTGGCTGACCACATGCAGAAGATTAAACCTATCCCCATACACAAAAATCAACTCTAAATGGATCAAAGACCTCAACATAAAACCTCAAACTATGAGAACCTTAGAAAACACAGGAGACACCCTTTTGGAAATTGGAACTGGCAACCAATTTCTGATCAAAACCCCAAGTGCCCATGCCATAAGAGAAAAATTAGACAAGTGGGACCTCATCAAACTGAAAAGCTTCTGCAAAGCCAAAGAAACCAGAAAGAGAGCAGGGAGACAGCCCACAGACTGGGAAAAAATATTTGCCAACTGTATGTCTGACAAAGGCCTAACATCTAGGATCTGCAAGGAACTCAAACCTACTGAAAAGAAAAAAAAAACAAATAATCCCATTACAAAGCAGACAAAAGATATGACTAGACAGTTTTCATAAGAAGATGTATGAGAAGTCAACAGATATACATAAAAAAATCCTCAGCCTCACTAGTCATCAAAGAAATGCAAATTTAAAACTACACTGAGATACCATCTAACTCCAGTCCGGATGGCCATCATCAATAACAAAAAATTACAGATGCTGGAGAAGATGTGGCAAAAAGGGGACACTTATATACTGTTAGTGGGAGTATAAATTAGTGCAGCCTCTGTGGAAAACAGTGTGATGATTCCTAAAATTTCTAAAAATCAACCTTCCATACGATCCCACAATCCCCCTTCTGGGAATATACCTGGAAGAACTCAAATCACTCTATTAAAAAGATACCTGCACACGTATGTTTATCACAGCATTGTTCACAATAGCAAGAATATGGAACCAACCATGCTTCCCATCAAAAGAGGACCGAATAAAAAAAAAGTGATACATGTACACAATGGAATATTACGCAACCATAAAGAAGAACAAAATCATGAAATTCGCAGCAACCTGGATGGACTTAGAGTCTGTAATACTGAGTGATCTTTCACAGAAACAAACAACTGAGTATCACATGTTCTCATTCACAAGTGGATCTTGAACAGCTATCATAAAACTTTAAGAAGAGGATTGACCTTAGTGGAAAACTGCAGAGAATTGGGGGTTGGGGAGGCGGGATTGGCAGTAGTGGGAAACTGCCTGGGGAAGGGGGGGTACACGTCATCAACAAGGGTAATTGCATATTGAATATTTGTATACCTAACCCTGAATTGTAACCCACATCTTTAAAATAAAAACAATAAAAGTTTTTTTAAATAGCTTTTAAACCAATAAATAAATAAATTTCCCATTAAATCTGTGTCTTTGTCTACACTGTAAATTAGAGACTCTTCATTTTATGTTCTGATATTAATAAACTTAGACCAAGCACAGTAAGTCAGTTTATAATTATTTTTTATTCACTGACATTAGTAAAATATGCACTGTCAATAATTATTAGAAAATATAACATTTACATAGCAGGAAACCCATCTACATTGACAGCCATAAAATGTATAGGAATCTAGATTTCTCTTTGTCAGAACAAAGTGTTCACCATTTACCATTCCAACTCATCAGAGTCTAAAATGAAAACATCTGATGAAAACTACCCAATTCCTCAGTAAGGATTTCCTTTTAAGTTTCAAAACTCCCAGAAAAAGAATTTTTTTCTCTCTCCAGAGCTGAGGGATAATAAGGGTAGTGCCTATCTCATAAGTGTCTTATGAGCATTGAATGAGATCATTAATATAAAATATCTCTTATCATGTATAGCACATGGTTGGTGATAGATAAACATCAGCTATTATCATTTAGTAAAAGTTTAAAACATGCATTTCCTACAAAGAAACTGTGTTTCATAAAATATCTTTAGGTGAAGATTAATATACTTGAAGCTTTCTCTTTTTAAAAAGTTGCTGAAAATTCATGCAAAGTTATAAAGCAAACCAAGATAAGTCATGTGACGCCTCTAAAAAATCTTTAATAAGATTCATCACTAGCAGGAAACTGCAAAAGCTGCAGACCTCATTTCAGCACTTGTTATTACTATAGCATTGTTTGCAATTTGAGTAGCTTACAATTACAAAGCCCTGTAGTGTCTTCCAACAATGCAGAAATGAGTATTTTATCAAATATTTTGTTAACTGATTTTAAATTGTTTTGTTCTGACACATATATTATATTGTGAGTTCAAAATGGAAGCAGTTATCTTTTTTATTTTTTCCTAAATGACTATAAGCCTTGATATCATGTGCTTCATGTGGCAGGAATCATCACTGACGCAGCTGACTGAGAATGAAGATTTCTCTTCCATGGAAAGATTTGGGTCTGAAAACTTTTTTCTGTAATTATAAACCTCCTTAGTGCAGAAAGCTTTGCTTCAAAAGTAAACATTTTCTTTTGAAAGAAGATATTTATTGAGGATTAGACTCTCCCTTCAAATAGTGCAAATAAGTAAAAATTTGCTTAGATATATATTTTTCTTAGATGTGGGCTATACGTGCGCGCGTGCGCGCGCGTGTGTGTGTGTTAGATGACCAACATGCAAATACTTTTAAAGCAATTTTTGCAATAGCCTACAAAGCCACAAAATATTTTATAAACAACTTTGCAGAATGCAGTGTAGATTCACTTTCATTATTTTAGATCACCCAGAAATGATAATGAGTGTGGTCATGCATTCTGCTTTCTAGTTTTCTGGGTAAAAAAACCAAGTATATTTAGTTTTATTACTATCCAACATGGTATCAGATTTACTGTTGTTATTTTAATTATTTGTCTGACTTTTTCATACGCACATTTAAAAACAAATCAGACCACAAAGTTTATGACTAAAAACAATAGCCATCCAAGCACTTCAAATTTTTGATTTCCACTATGCAGACAATCTTCCTTTGTGTGTATAGTTATTGTTTTACTGTTTTCCCCAACTTTTCTGAGGTATAGTTGACATTTAAAACTTGTATATATGCCGGGCTCGGTGCCTCAGCCTGTAATCCCGCGCCTTTGGGAGGCTGAGGTGAGTGGATTGCCTGAGCCCGCGTGGGCAACTTGGCAAGACCTCATCTCTACAATAAATCAAAAAATCAGCCGGATGTGGTAGCGCACGCCTGTAGTTCCAGCTACTCGGAAGGCTGAGGCGGAAGGATCGCCGGAGCCCAGTGGGTCGAGGCTGCGGTGGCCGGGAGCGGCCACTGCACTCCAGTCTGGGTGACCGAGTGAAAAAACTTGTATATATTTAAAGTGTGCAATTTGATGACTTGGTATACGTATACTTTGTAAATTATTCCCCACAATTAAACTAATTAACATACCCATTCCCTCATGTGGCTACTGTGTGTGTGTGTGTGTGTGTGTGCACACGCTCGTACGCACACACATGCATATGTGAATGAGTGTATGTATCAAGAATACTTAAGGTCTGCCCTCCTAACAAATTTCAAGCATACAATACAATACGGTTAACTACAGTCACATTGTTGTCCATTTGATCTCCAGAATTTATTTTATATAACAAGTATATTTTATTCTTTTAAAAGTTGCATTTATTCTTCAGATTCATTTGCCATTTTTATAGTCTTTTGTGTCTCTTATAGTTTTCTATCCTCCCTTTTAATGTTTTAAAATATATTTAAGTCATTTATTTTATGTATTGCATAGTGCAGTTTTAGTATCTAAAATCTCTGCTAGTCTAGTTCTGCTAAAGTTTACTTCTCATGCTTATGTTGCCTTGTTTCCCTGACTATTCTGTCATTTTCTACCTTTCTTTGCCCCTTATCTTTCCCCTGTGAGTTCATCTTTATTCCCCTAAGACTGTCCTCTTCCTGAACTTGGGATGGCAATCTTGAAGGAAAAACAAAAACAGAAACTTTGTGGTAGTTTGTGAGTTCAATAGGTAGGGCCTGCTGGCTGACTCTACTTATAAACTCTGGGATCCAGTATATACGGTATTTGTTTTCCTTGGTCTCCCTGCCATCTCACTCCTCTGTCCCAGGCACTGATTGACTCTGGAGTAGACTACCCTTCTTTACAGTTTTCTAAGGAGTCAGGAGGGAATGCTCAGAATGTTATAGAACCATCAGCACCTATCTCTCATCTCAGTTCTGACACAAGTGCAAGTCTACTTCTGGACAGTCTGCTGCATTTCAGCTAGTAGCACAGAGACAGCAAAAACTGGGGATCAGAGCTTCAAGGCAGTAGGTTATTTTGACCAAGACTCTTTCATGTCTTACTTGTGTTCCTGATCCAGTCCACCAGCACTTGTCAAAGTTCCTACACATAGTGATAGACATAACAGTTTATATACAATTATACCTTACCCCACCCCCACCAAGTTGGACACTTCTGGCCCTGGATCTCCAGGGGCACTGAGACTTTGCCACATCACCCTGCTTCTGTCCTCTGAGTCTCTCCTTTATTTCCTCCAATTTCTCCTCTCCCTGTTCTCTGCCTCATCTCTCCAGGCCACCAACTTTCTTGCATGTTGGACATTCTGTGCCTTCAGTCTCCCAGGGGTTTCTCATTGTCATGCTCCAGTTGTTGACTTGAACTTTACACTGATTCCACCCTGCTTAGTGGGATGAGTCAAAATCCAAGCTGGATTTGCCATCTTAGGAACTGGAAGCCAAATATTCACTGGAATAAAAGTATGTAAGGGAAATAAGCTGTAATTCTTAACTTGAAAATGATTGGGAGCCAAGAATGTAAAAGGCAATCCAAGCATAAAATTTTATTTAATAGTGTTTTAAGTTACAATACTTGATTGAATAAATGTTGGTTAAAGTTTTTTTTTTATTTTTTAAAAAATATTCTCTTCAGTTAATTAATAATTTTATATAAAAAGATGGATAATCTGTCATGCAACTCTAAAAAAAGACAGATATTACAAAAAGCTAAATTTCGTATCAAATATCAAAATCCATATGCAAAAACTAATAGTAATAAAATACTGTCACTAAATACAATTCTGAAATCATCATTTTATATGGAAATTATAATTTACAGGAAAGAATGAAAATGGCGAAAATGGCTTAGCTGTGAAAACCTTTTAAATTAAATAAGATTTATAATTTGAGTTTTTAACAAAGCTATAAATACTATAATTTATGCAATTTCAACCGGACATGAAAATAAGTGAAAGAAAGAATTATGTTTACCAAATATGATCCTGCCTTTTTTTGGTGTAATTACTTCCAGTTCTTCTAATTTGATTTTTGAAGAGTATGACTGTGTTGAGAGAGGTACATAAATTTGGGGACATGAAGTAGTAAATAGGAAAATAAACATTATTCTGTAAAAGATTGTGCAAGTTTATAGTTTAGAAATGATAAGATAGAATTAAAGAAGAATTAACACCTGGTTGACAAGAGATGCCAAACTCTGTAAAACATTTAAAATGGTTTATTCGGAGCAAAATGTGAGTGACCAGGGCCTGTGACACTCATCCCAAGAGGACCTGTGAATGTGTGCCTGAGGTGGTTGAATTGTAGCTTGGTTTACACATTTAGGAAGACAAAAGTTACAAGAAATCAGAAATCAGTACATGTGAGATTTACATTGGTTTGTTCCAGAAAGGCAGGACATCTCTGAGCAGGTTTGCAGACCATTGGTGAATTCAAAGATTTACTCTAAGGAATTATGTAATCAGGAATGAGGAGGGAGTCAAGTTTAGTGATATGTAGGTGAAGCTTCATAGGTGGTAGATTTCAGAGAGAATAGTTAAAAGCTGCCCGGAGTTCGGAAGTCCCTAAGAGATGGCATTGCAGGTCAGAAAATATTTTATTTCCTTCTTAATCTGTTGTGAAACATTATACCAGAATCAGGTTTGGAAAGCAAGCCTCATTATATAGAGTTAATTTTTTAAAAGTCTGATGAGTGTTTGCAGCATGTGATTCCACAGGCCCTTTAGCTAGTAATCTGGACAGAGAGAGAAAAAGAAAGTTCAGAGTTTAGTCCTTAACCATATCCTTTGTCTTCCCACATAAGATACACAGACAACGGTTGACTCTTCATGTGAGAAGAGAGCATAGAATCTATAAAGCAAAATAAACCATCAAGAGAATGGAGAGACAGCCCACAGAATGAGAAAAAATTTTTGCCAACTGTGTAGCTGACAAGGCCTAACATCCAGGATCTACAAGGAACTCAAAAGTGCCAAAAGAAAAAAACAGCCCCATTAAAAAGTGGGCAAAAGACATAAATAGACACTTCTCAAAAGAAGATATAATGGGCAGCCAACAAACACTTGAAAAAGTGCCCAGTCTCACTAATCATAAGAGAAATGGAAATCAAAACTGCATTAAGATACCTCTTAACCCAAGTAAGAATGGCCATCATAATAAAACAAACAACAACAGATGCTGGCAAGGATGCAGAGAAAAAGGAATGTGTCTACACTGCTAGTGGGAATGCAAATTAGTGCAACCTCTTTGGAAAACAGTGTGGCAATTTCTAAAAGAACTAGACATTGACCTTCCATATGAACCAGAAATCCCCCTACTGGGAATATATCCAGAGGAACTCAAATCATTCTACAAAAAAGATACCTGCACTATTCACAATAGCAATAACAAGGAACCAACTGTGCTGCCTATCAAAACCAGACTGGATAAAAAAAATGTGGCATATATACACAATGAAGTATTATACAGCCATAAAGAAAGACAAACATATGGACTTCACAAGTTGGGTGGATTTACAGTCTATCATATTCAGTGATCTATCACAGAAACAAAGAACAGAGTACCGCATGTTCTCACTCATAAGCAGACGCTGAACATTTGCTATAATACTGTAAGAAAGGGATTGGCAGTAGCGGGATACTACTGGGGTGGATTGTGGGGACGTGAAGTAGTAAATAGGAAAATAAACATTATTCTTAAGAGTGTCTGATGTCAAACCAGGTAAAGTGGGGACCACAGGGAGGCCCAAACTTTACCTGTACGATGGCCACTTATATACCTAACCCTGAACTACATCCCACATCTTTAAAATAAAATTAAAAATAAAGAAAACAGAAATCTAGCCGGGCTCGGTGGCTCAGCCTGTAATCCTGAGCCTTGGGAGGCTGAGGTGAGTGGATTGCCTGAGCCCACGGGTGTGAGACCCATCTGGGCAACTTAGTGAGACCTCATCTCTACAATAAATCAAAAAATTAGCCGGGTGTGGCAGCGCATGCCTGTAGTTCCAGCTACTTGGAAGGTTGAGGCGGAAGAATCTCCGAAACCCCAGCAGGTCGAGGCTGCGGTGGCCGGGAGCGGCCACTGCACTCCAGTGGGGGCAACAGAGTGAGACTCCAGCTCAAAAAAAATAAAAAAGAAGAAAAGAAAAAAAAAAATCTTCCAAATGCCTAAAATCTAAACTGACTGCTCAAGTATTTACATGTATTAAAATTTTGTTCATGTGTTAAATCACTTTAATTGATTTTGGATGGTTCTGATATAAACAGCATTTTTAAAATGACACCATCTTACTTGGAAGAGCCATCTTTGGGCATGACCAAGTTGACCTTAAAATGTTCCTCAACTTCACTATGCTTTAAACAGGCTTTTTCCTGCCTCTAGACTGCTGACCCACCTCCCTCTCGTCCTGCTTTTACAGAATCCAGTTGACCTAACAGAAAACAGAACCTCCCCTCCCCTTTCTTAGAGTATTTACTTTAGAAAACTTGTCACTGTAAGCTTGTTTTCTGCCTCCCTTTCAAATAAAAATCTTTTAGAAGCTTCTTGCCAGTTTTACAACCCAGGACTGTTTTTCTCAAGGATCTGGGAGCCATCCTTTGAAATGTAATCATCAAGGAGGATAGTATGCCTATATCCCAATTGTTGTGGGAAAGTAGGAACCTAATTTAGGTGGGTGTCCTAATCCAAGGACTAAGGTAGACAGATCAGGCTGGTTTCCTGTTGTTGAAGCAGCTCAAAAGAGAAAAACAAAAGCCCCTAACTCAATTTTAATCTTGCTTAACCTACAGTAACAAGAACAAGAATTTATCAACCTGAAGATCCTATTTCTGGGGGCTAGCGACTTTTCCCAAGCCCCATATGCACAGCTGAACTCAACTTGGGTGTATAGTTACTCCTTCCACATTTTAATGCTAAAACTCATGCTCAGGGGTGAGGATTTATGATGCTAATGCTACATGCAATACATGATGATGAACAATCACCCTCTGTGCAAACATTAAAGAGACCCCACTTATACATTCCTTAACATACCCTGTCCCTATAGGAAAGCCCTATAAATTTACCCCTCACAGTACTTTTGAAAAGCAACCCATATCTTCCCCTCCCCCGCTCCCACAGTACTGTCTTCCTTGTGCACAAGCAAAATAAACTTTCTCTTTCCTGCTATGTTTGGTGATCTCTCTTGATTTCTATCATGGAAGGTTACAAGAACACAGGGCTCCAGGAATAAAACTACCCTTTTCAAGAAGGTAGGAGAAAGTGTACTTTTCTTTTCCTTTGGGTAAGGCAATTAGCAAATACAAGATGACTCACAATTCCCCCATCTCAGCTCTTAAAAACTCTCCCATCATTTGTTTCAGTGGAACTTAGCTCAGATTTTAGTTCTTGGCCTCTCTACTCCATTTCAGTAGTCTTAAGTCAATTCTTCCTTCCCGGTTTAACTTTGGTACAATTTTTGCTCTGAGAAGGCAACAATGTGGGGAAATCAAGTTTAGTGTCAACATTTTCAAGTGTTATTTTTTACTACATTTAGAAGTTGGGGATTTGATTGCCAAGTGTTTAAAACCTTGCTCTGTATAAATTCAGAATTGGACAAATAATTATAGTGGTCCATTATTTTGTGTGTAATAAATATGAGATAGACAAGAAGTTAGGATGTTTGGAATCCTAGATCATTCCAAATTAAATGATCAAAGGCAAGCTATTTCATCACTTTGGATCTCAGTTTCCTTATTTGTAAAATGAGGAGTCTTGACAAATTTACTTCTAACTCTAACACTCATGATTATTTGATTTTCTTTTGTCATCAAGACATTTTTTGCTCCTAATTAAGAAGCAAGTTTTTTCTCATATCTGGATACAATCATTAGACCACATGGTATATTTAGTTGGTAAAATAGACTCATCACGATCTGAAGACATATGTGCATTGCAATGAGCCCATACACCATTAGTAGCTAATTAACAACCTTTTAAACAGCATTCCTAAATGAATAACAAAATTGGTGCCAAGAAATACAGCTATTTCACCAGCACTCCAGCTGTTGCTTTTAATCTTAGCTCTACTATAGCCCAATATTCCAATGATTTCTCTTTCTTACTTAAAATTAATCAACATTTATGAAAAACCTAATATCAAATTGTAATTATAGAAAAATGATCTGATTTCCTAATCTTTGACTTAAAAGATTTCACCTTCACTTTCTGTAAAAATCCTGAAATGTTTTTGAAATGTCTTTTCATTATCATCATTTAGTCAAGTAACTATTATTGACAGACCAATATGTCAAAGAGAAGTTTTTTCCCTAAATTATTGGCTAATTATTTACATTTGAAAACATGTTTACCAGCTTCATGGGGACATGAAGTTGTGTTTCCCTATATATTGGTATTTTCACATGCTGAGGCATTTTGACCCATGAAGACAACCAGGAGTGACACCTCTGTTTTTTGGGTTTTGTTTTTGTTTTTGTTTTTCCTGAGTCAAAGTTGTACTCTGTTGCCCAGGTTAGAGCACCATGGCACACTCACAGCCACCACAGCCTAGACCTGCTGGGCTCAGGCGATCCTTCTACCTTCCAAGTAGCTGGGACTATAGGCATGCACCACCATATCCGGTTAATTTTTTGATTTATTGTAGAAGCAAAGTCTCACCAATTGCCCAGTCTGGTCTCGAACCCCTGAGCTTAGGTAATTCTCTCATTTTAGCCTCCCAAAGTGCTGGAATTACAGACTTGAGCCACCGCGCCTGGCCAGACACCTGTTTTCCTTACACTCATAGTGATCAAGACACCTTATTAATAAGTGAATATAATTCTAGAGAAAATGCATTTAGACATCTTAGATATATGGATGGTGGATTTTATGAATCATCTGGGCTAAAGATTTTCTTGCATTAATGACAATATTGAGAGATTTTATTTATTTGTCATTCAATTTTTACTTCCACCATTAGAATTACTCCTTAAAGTTGTTTTGAAGTTACTGTTTTGCTTACTGTCCTAAGTTATGAGTGATTGATCCAATATTAGTGGAAATCTTAAGTGGAAAATAAAATCTACTAAGTAGATGTCCTGTCACTTACATTATAATGCCTTTTCAAGGGATTCTCTCTTTCTGCTATTTTTTCTTTCAAATCATAATTTTTATTTTTTGAACCTCAGGTCAACAGAACTGGATTAATCATAATCCTCAGTTTGTGTCCCAATATAATCATTATTTACTGAAAAAAAGCCATTTAAAAATATTTTTATCTGTTTCAATAATGTCATAAACATCCTTAAACCCACCATCAACAGAAAATTGGCATTATCTCACCGTGTGATCTTCTTCCTTCTTGTTCCCCCTTAAGCTAAATTTACTGAATCCAGTGCACTTGCCTGCTTGCCTGCCTTCTTTTCTCCCTCTCTCCCTCCTTCCTTCCCTCCCTTCCCCCCTTCCTCTTCCCTTTCCTCCCTCCCTTCCTCCCTCTCTTCCTTCCTTCCTTTCATTTTTTATGTATAGTTATTTATAAATGGAGCTCTTCATGTGCTGTCTTCTCTAGCTAATTTTTCTTCATCTTTAGCAGTTTGATCATTACATAATTTACATGCCATGCAACTAATTCATTTAAAGTCTACAATTAAACAGTCTTAAGTATATTCACAGAGTTGTGCATCTAGAATACAATTAATTTTAGAACATTACCCCCAAAACAAACCTGGACATCTTAGCTGTGACCTCCTCATTGCTCCATTTCTTCCTTACCACATTCCTTCTAAACCCTAGGAAACCATTAATCTGCTTTCTGTCTCTGGATTTGCCTCTTCTGGACATTTCTTACAAATGAAATTATATACCGTGTTGTCCTTTTAGAATAGCTTCTTTTACTTAACATAATGTGTTCGTGGTTTATCCACATTGTAGCATACATTGATACTTCATTCATTTCATGATAGAATAATATTCCATTTTATGAATATACTACATTTTATTTAGCTATTTATCAGTTGATGTACATTTGGACTGTTTTCATGAATAACATGAATATGAATATTTGTGTGCAAGTTTTTGTGTAGATTTATGGTTTCATTTATCTTTGAAATGTATCTAGATGTGAAATTGTTGCATTATATGCTAACTTTATGTTTAACAGTTTGAAAAACTACCAGACTCTTTCCAGAGCAATTTCATCATTTTATATTCCCACCGGAAGTGCATGAGGGTTCCAATTTCTCTACATTCTTACCAACACTTGTTATTATTGATCAATTTTATTAAAGCCATCTAGCTGGTGTGAAGTGTTATCATATTGTGGTTTTGATTTGCAATTGCCTAATGATTAATGATGTTGAGTATCTTCTCATGTGTTAATTTTCTTTTGACTTAATTTATTTCAGATGAGTTTTTACCTTTACCCAGAAATAAAATGTTTCTGGTTAAGGACTGCAATAGTCTTCATAATTTGTTGCCAATTCCAGTGGTAATTCATTTTGACTCATTTTATGCAATATCCAAGTAGCATTCCATCACTTCCTATTTCCCAAAACTCTTCATTCTCTATGCTCTTAGTATCCATGACACTTTCTGTTGTGATGTTTTTCCTACCTTATTGTTTATTTCTCCCTATTGACTTTATGGTCTTTACTGGCCAGACTTTGTCCTTGGACATCTCTATGAAATCTTCTCTCTAGATCATATTAACAATTCAAATGGACAGAAATATTATCTATATGCTGATAACTCCACAGCTCGATATAGAAAATTAAATGGCTCATACCATACTTAAGTTAGCACAGTACCTTAATTCTTTACCTTCCCAATAGTTCTATCTTCCCATCTGCTTCCCAGTCTTTCTAAATGGCAATGTAATCAATCATCTTGCTGTTAATGTGCCAAATTTAGGAACTTCTCTTTATTCCTCTCTTAATCTTTATATTCAATAAATTATCAATCTCTGAATATTTGCCATCCCCAAATCTTAAATCTACCCACTATTCTTTATCTTAATTGTCCCAGTACAATCAGCTTTTATCTCTCACCAAGTATATAAAAGAAGCTTACTTGGTCTCTACATCTTTACTCTTTCTTCCCCCATCCAATGCTTCCAATTCATTCTCCAAGTAGCAACAGTTATCTGTAAAAAATAAGAAATCATTAATGTCACTTCCCTCTCCAGATCCTTTAATGACTTAATAATACATCAAGAAAACAATCTGAACTCCTTGCTATTGCCTAAAAGATTTTGCATGCTGTGGTCATTGCTCGCTTCACCAAAGTTGTATTATTTGTCTCTTCAAAGATCACAATGGACCAGCTCAGTATTTATTTCAGTTCCTGAAAGTGGTCAACTAATTATTGCTTAAGGCTTTTGAATGTGTTATTGTCTCTTTCTGCATCATCATCTACCTGGTTGTTTCTTTTCATTCTTCAGGTTCAACTTAAATATCATCTTTTCAAAGAGGCTTGACCTCTCTCTCTCAATAGGTTTCTCTCTTTTTCTCTATCTCTGAACTGAATATTTTGTTTTCATAATATTTACTATAATTCAAAGATTATTGAATTTTTAATTTTTTTTTATTTTCCCTCCTTTGGTTTCTTTTTCTTATTAGAATGTAAGTTGCATTATGGTAGAGATTATATGTTTCCCATTTAGTGTTATATTTCTGTTGCAACACAGAGGTTGGTTCTTAGGAGCTTTGCTGTATTTATAGCATTTTTGAGATTATAGAAGAAAGGAAGAAACTAAGGAAGGGAGGAAGGGAGGAAGGAAAGGAAAGACTAGCTGCTACATTTTATGTATGAGGTCAGAATTTTCTTTGTACTCTTGTATGACTTGAGCTTTTATTTCCCTTTTGTTAGAGATTCTTCATGCTTGGAGTTCAAAATGAAAAATTCATATCCCATTAAGTAGAAGTATGAACCATTCTTTTTGCCTCATTATTAACCATCCCTATGGCAATAGTATTTGATATGATTCAATTCAACTAATCCATACTCAAAACAATGTAGGTTAAGATAACTAAAACAAAAAATGTATATTTGTATTCAGAACGAAAATCACTAAGTTCCAGCTCTAGCTCTGCCATAACCTCTTCTTACTTAAACACCTTATCTGAAAATGCAAACAACAGTCTTTCCTGTCTACTTTTAAGGTTGTGGTAAAAAAATGAAACAAGGTAACATATGAAGTCTTTTATAAACTTGAAAGACTATTTTAAAAGTTATATAATTTTTTGCCACAGCTAGTTATTGTCTTTTTTGTCTTATTTTTCACTTTTAATCCAGTTCTGTGCGTGCTTCATACAGATTTTTCAATTAACTATGTAGGAAAGCCAGGTAATGATGATGCTGTATCAACTCAAATATTTTGTGTTCTTTATTTTGAATAGCAGCCTCTGTCTCTGTTTATCATGGTACTGATAATATCAGTATATAATCATAGTGAGACTATTTTCTTCATATAGTACCTATCAATATGGGCAAATTTTATATTAAAACTATTCTATAAAGCTATATGGTACAAAATATAAATGTCAACTTACCAACCATAAAAATGTACTTTGTTAAAAGTAAAACAGGCGGGACCTGGTGACTCAGCCTGTAATCCTGCGCTTTGGGAGGCCAAGGTGAGTGAATTGCCTGAGCCCATGGGTTTGAGACCTGCCTGGGCAACTTGGCGAGACCTCATCTCTACAATAAATCAAAAATTAGCTGGGGCATGGTAGTGCGCGCCTGTAGTTCCAGCTACTTGGAAGGCTGAAGCAGAAGGATCACCGGAGTCCAGCAGGTCGAGGCTGCGGTAGCAAGGAGCGGCCATCGCAGTCTGGGTGACAGAGTGAGACTCCAACTCAAAAAAAAAAAAAAGTAAAACAGAAAATATTTAAATAGTAACTAGTGTATATAAACAACGAGTGCCATGCTTAATTACATATAACCTGGAATTCAAATAAAAATATATAATCAAACAGCATATTTTTCTTTAATTTGTTATGATAATGACAAAAACTTTGCACTCATTAAATAGTCTATCAAGAACATACACTCTAGTAATATCATAGATCCAAGACAATACCATAGCATTCAACAATCATAGTACTTCCCCAAGATAAAATTATAATTATATAATGAGTCAATTCCCTTCTTTGACATCGCTATTTCAAACCAAACTTTGATGTAAGCATTTGAAACTTCAGATTGACTTTGTAGCTGTATACTTCCAGTCAGACTATACACGATCCCTGCTCCCCTTCTTTGTAAGCAGACTGATCTGATAAAGTAAAACTCTGCATTTTGTTTAGGCATGATGCTATGGATGAGATTTCTCAAAGTTGGCTTTATTAAATATTTATTATTGCTTAACATATATATTCAGAAGAGAATTTTTTGCTACAACATATTGAATTTAATTAATTTCAGATGCCATATTGAGTGAACATGCCATGTGTTCACTTGGATATAAAACTTATGTTGTTTGTGCAAGTGCACGCTTCACATGGTGCAAATAGTAATGCAACTTCTTAGAAACAGTTCTCTGCTTTTTACTGAGAGACCTTCAAGAGTTTTGAAACCAAATAATCACTGCAGTATTTTTCCTTGATGAATTCATCACCAGTTAATTGTTTTATTATTAAATCTTACATTTTGAATTTTTCAATATTGAATCATCAAATAAAAGAATTGAATTGGAATTAAGCTTAGCCTTATTGTTTTGCTTCTCCATTTAATGGCATATTTTGATCAGTTTAAGAAAAGTCTTGGGCAATCCCACAGGTCCCCTTCCACTCTGGGAGTTTTTCTGTCCTCTCCATAAATTCTGCTTTCAAAAAAAAAAGGGAAAATTCTTCACATATTTTTTGACACATGACACTAAGTGTGCTACTGTAATATAGTTATAACATTGAGAGAGATAGTTGTAACATTGGCCATTTGGGTAGCAATTTTGTTGGAATTTTCATCAAGGCTGCCTCAAGATATTTCGCCCTTCCCCCATTTTACATACACTTGTAATAATCCTATCATTATTACTTTGTGGGACTGGTTGATTGTAAACTTGAACATCATTTCTTTCTATAAATGAAGTAGGTTTTCAGTAACAGATTTAATAGTCTTCTGCACAGTGAAATAATCCCAACACCCCAATTCTTCATTTCCTGTGCAGATAGTACACAGAAGTTGAAAATAGACTGAATTAAATGATACACAGTTACATGGATCAAAATATAAATTTAAGGCTATATTGTATTAAAGTAGCTAATATTATATGCACTTCTATCTTACCTGCAGTGAAACATAGTTTCAGAAGTTTAAAAATACCTGCATAATGAACATTTGTACACCTAACCTTGTATTGTATCCCACATTTTTAAAATTAAAAATTAAAATAAAAATAAGTTTAAGAGTGCATAGTCCTCCAGTCAGTCTTCCTAAAATTACCTGACTTCACCATTAAATCTGGGAAAATTATGTAGCATCTCTATATTTTCCTTTCTTCATTTGTAGAAGAGGAACAACACTGAAAATTACCTCATAAGATGTTTGAGCATTGAACGTGAGATAATGCACGCAAAGCACCTGGTACATAAGTGAGCAAACAATTGAGTCTACCTTTGAATCAAATTCTAACTTGTGAATTGTTTGTTGTTCCTATGTAACCTTTGAAAAAGTCTGAAATCCAGGTAATTTTGATGACCTAATGTGCCACATTTCTTCAGAGATGAAAAGGATCTAAGGTGGATACTGGGCAAAATTGTGATCTATATAATTAGATTGCTCTCCAACAAGATTTTATCTTGCAATTTCCTTTTTTTTCCTGTTAGTTTTATGACTGTCTAACCTGTTAATTATCTGCTAAAAGTCATTACTCCACACATATTTTTAGTTGTTTGCCAAAATTGGGCAAAGCACTGTACTAGAGTTTTAAAGGAAGAATAAAATACGTTCTCTTTTCACAATAAGTTGACTGCCTAATAAGGAAGAAATGATATTGGCTAAATTTATAAAAGATGTATAGCACTGATAATTAAATTATAGTTGAAGACAGTAGAGAAGATAACATAAGCAGATAAGACACAAAATAAGTATGCTTGGTATTCAAAGTCCCTTTCCATTTGAACCCTTTGTTAATTTGGAAGAAGGAATTTGTTTAAACTACATAATTCAAGTTTTCATTAAAATTCCTCCTGTGACTTTTTTTTATTAAAATGATCTTCTAGATAACTTTTTGGAGTCCCTAAAACTCAGGGAACATTGCCTAGAAAACCAGTATAGAGAAGAAGCATAAAGTTTTCACTTTACATGCACTATCTTATACAATTCTAGAGGACGACTTGTGACCCATTAAGAGAAAAAGCAAGATCCCCTCAAGACCGGTAAATGTTCATTAAATATAAGGCAGTGTCAGGACATAGGTGGGTGCTCAAAAATAAATATGTTTGATTACATGCAGACAAATCTTGTGCTGTTAATTTTATGTGTCAACTTAAATGGGTCACACAGCATGCCCAGATAGCTAGTTAAACGTTGTTTCTGGGTATATCTGTGAGAATGTTTCCAGAAGAGATTCGTATTTGAATTGATAAATGAGGAAAGCTGATAGTCCTTTCCAAGTAGGTAGACATCATCTCATCTGTTGAGATCCTGAAGAGAGCAAAGGAGCAGAGGAAGATTGCCCTAGCTCTGACTGCTTGAGCTGGAACATTGACCTTCTTCTGCTCTTGGCACTCCTGGTTCTCAACCTTCAGATTCAGGTGAGAATCTGTACTACTCACGTTTTGGCTCTTGGGCCTTTAAACTACAACAATGGTTTTCTGGGGTCTCTAGCTTACAGATTGTAGGAATTTCAGCCTCCTTTATACCCTGAGTCAGTACCTTGTAACAAATGTTTCCCTACACACACACACACCACACACACACACACACACACACACACACACACACACACACACTAATGTGTGATTTTTTTTCTCTGGCAAACTCTGATGAATACAAACTTTCTTTTCCATAATTTTCTATGCTAGTACAAAAGGAGAAGAAAATAAAAATATAACTTATTCATCAAGGCAGGTAACAATTTTCCTAACTGACACACTACAGAATTAAAGACTGGAGAGAAGTTGTGATACGTGAACTTTTTTTTTTTTTGAGTTAGAGTATCACTCTGTCGCCCAGACTGGAGTGCAGTGGCCGCTCCCGGCCACCGCGGCCTCGACCTGCTGGGCTCCGGCGATCCTTCCGCCTCAGCCTTCCGAGTAGCCGGAATTACAGGCACGCACTACCATACCGGGCTGATTTTTTGATTTATTGTAGAGATGAGGTCTTGCCAAGTTGCCCAGGCGGGTCTCAAACCCTCAGGCTCAGGCAATCCACTCACCTCAGCCTCCCAAAGCGTGGGATTACAGGCTGAGCCACCGAGCCCAGCTTAGCTGAACTTTTAGTTGGTGGAAAATAATAGCTTAAGGTAAATGACATTTACCTTTAGGGAATTCCCTGGTAAGCTCACAGCACTCTGCTCTCTATCTTTTTCTTTTAGTAGTTTGTGACCCATTTATAAGTAAGAAATACATTTATCAAATGTGTGGATGATACAAACTTAAGATAGAATGAAAATCTAGAGTGTAACAATAAATATTTGCAAAATTCTCAATAGACTGAATTAGAAGTCAGTATCCATCACGAGATTGAATAAAAATAAGTACAAAATTATTCATTGCAGTTGTCATTTTAAACTGTATAAATATGGAACTGAAGGGAGACTGTATCTGTTTTAAAGTAATTAGTGTAAAAAGAACCCAAGGGTTTTGACTGAAAGCAAGATTAATATTTTTTAAAAACTGTGATGAATGCTAATTTCTAGTCCAGCCTAGAAATGTTAATGGTTCCTTAGATTATATAACTGGAAACCTAATGTCTAGGTGACGGGTTATGCACTAGAATTACCTTGAATTTTACTAAAATGTAGATTCCTAGGTTTCATCCAATATCTATTGAAGACACTGAGGACTGAGATGGGGTACACTGGCATACGTCTTTCACAGTCTCTTGAGGTTACTTCCATGCCGATATCCACCTTTGGAAGATTAGATTGGAGAATGAGTGGCCTAATATTTACAAAAGCATAGTGTTTTCACGGAGTATCAATGGTCAGTAAACAGTAGTTTTAAGTATTTTTTATGGTCATTATATTAATTATATTGAAATTTTTGTAAAATTCTTTTTTTTTTTTTTTTTTTGAGTTGGAGTCTGACTCTGTCGCCCAGACTGGAGTGCAGTGGCCGCTCCCGGCCACCGCAGCCTCGACCTGCCGGGCTCCAGCGATCCTTCCGCCTCAGCCTTCCGAGCAGCCGGAATTACAGGCATGCGCTACCACACCCGGCTAATTTTTTGATTTATTGTAGAGATGAGGTCTCGCTGCCCAGGCGGGTCTCGAGCCCGCGGGCGCAGGCAATCCGCTCACCTCAGCCTCCCAAAGGCGCGGGATTACAGGCTGAGCCACCGAGCCCGGCTGTAAAATTCTTAAAGCGAATCACACTTTCTATTAATCTTATAAGGGGGAATCTTTCCTTCATGCCTCACTCTATTTCTCCTGCATAGTCTTCAAGTCCAAATTTATTCTTTCTGGTTTTTCACATATATTAATTAAGGTGTACTCTGTGCAGGATATTGTTCTTGGCCATTTGGAGATTTTTAAAAAATATTCTCAGGCAATGTATCTACCTAGTAGGGGAGTTTTAACCTATATATAAATAACTATAAGATAACTGAAGTGCTCTGGGGCTGGGAAACTTTCTGGATTTGCCTGTACCATACAGTGCTCCCAAAAATACATGGAACAATTAAAAAATAGCATAGAGATGAGCAGTTTTCTCCTGCATTCTCTTAACAGAAGGCTTTTTCTTGAATTAGGACAACATTGCTGGAGTAAGTGCACACTCCCTTGGTAAATACTAGCCATATTCACTTCTCCTCCCAATTCTTTATGGCCCACCTCCGCCCAGCATTCCTTACACCCCTCCCAAAGTCATGGATCTGGTTCCACATGAAGGTCTCATCTTAGAAAGGCTTCTTGACATCATTGGACATTATTTTATGTTCCATCAGCTTCAAAATCTTTTCAGCGTTTAATGTACACATGACTCCTAATGAACTCTTGAGTAGCATGTATGTTACTGTTAAAAACTCTAAATATTAGTAAAATATTACTGTTAACAGTAAATCAGTTAAGAGTTAAAACACTGTGTTGAAAAGCAAGCAGAATAGACATTCAGATGTTAAGAGGATATCAAAAGCAAAACTGTCAAAGATCCTGTGAAATAATTTAAGTGTGAGATATAAAAGTTAGGAATTCCATATATATTTAGCTTTGCACGAGAAATGTCTCCACAGGTTCCCCCAACTCCCCCAAATATTACTAAAGCTGATATTAATTGTATTTTTACTGCTACAAACCACTTTTTCATGCTGCAGTGATTTATACATTTTCCATTATGTGAATTTATTAGTTGCCAGTTTTGCTGACAGTGATGGATTAAAATGCTTTCAGAGGAAACACAATTCAGGTGTGTGCTTTTGGGTTATGCTATGTCAGATCACTATTGTGCTTCAGGGAGAGTTCATTATTTTGTGCCATGAGTACAGACAGGTTTAAGTTTCAAATAATCATCTTACTCTAAAGAGTGTGAAAAAAATTAATGATTCCAAAAATAAGAATAGAGCATTTAGATCATAATATATCCTCAACTTAAAACAGTTTATAAAATGAGGAAACATACCATGCAACTGAAAAGCAGTTTTAACAAGGAAGTGTTCTATCTCATCACAACTAATTACTATTTGAATGTTTATTAGTAGCATGAGAAACTTAAATCCAGACAATATTAGAAGGAAGGAACACATCTTATTTTCACCAATGGGAGAGAAATCCAACGGGGGGGGGGGAAGCTCTGACTAGAGGTTTTTTTTTTTCCTCCTGCTAGGTTGGAGTAGATAATATTCAACTCATATTCCTACTGAGAAAAACTGAAAGCTGTATTGAGAAACAACAACAAAACGTATGCTGTTTAAAAAGGTTGGAATGCAGCAAGTACAGCTAGCAATTTAGAGACAAAAAACCCAGAGTAGGGGAAACTTATCCAGATGAGCTCTAAGTTCCTTGGGATGTTGGCTCACTAAACAGTAGCAATGTCTTAAAGCAGGTCTTAAAGCAGTGTCACCAAAGTGTGGAGCAAAGTACAAACTATTTACTACCAGCATGTACTGAGAAAACTACAGTATGTGATAGATTTAAAAACATTTATAATAATGTAGCAGCAGTTTTGGGTCATTTTACCTAACAATTTTTAAAATGAACTTGTATTTTTATGTAATCTTCTTATTAAATCTTAGTAATTTATACTTATTGTATTTTACAAAAGTACTATTTAGGGGCAGATAAGATATATTTTTAATGTCAAATTTGAAATGCACCATCCTTGACTATGCAGCCATAATTTTGGGTTGGAAAAATAGAAATTGTAGTTCAGAGCTACTAAAAAAGCCAGTATGTGTAGATCTAAGATCCCAGAGAAGAGAAAACTGAAATTATGAAGTCCAATATTCTATGCAAAATTTACTCATGAATTTGCCAGAGGCTCAACTGTAAAAGTCCAGGATGAGAGACTGAGAAACCAAGCGAAAAGCAAAAACTTAACACCAAAAAGCAAAACAGAGGTCATGGCAGTTTCACACTGATGAGGTGATAAAAGTCAAGGTTCCAAATCTGACAAGAAGGATAAGATCCTAGTAAACACTGCAAGCTTTCATTAGAGACCAACAGGAGTAAGGCAAACAGGAAATACTCGTAGGAAAAACAGCCAACAATAGAGCAGGAAGTGAGCTTCTGCCTCACTCCCCTTCTAAATCTCCCACATAATTGACATTCAGAACCTTTGCTGAAAGGAATTTTAGGAACTGTATAGTCTTTATCTTGCTAAACTCTCCTACTAGGAAGAAGTCAAAATTCTCCCTTTGTCATTATAGGAGTCACACACAATTTTAAAGTTCCAAACAATAGCAAAAGCAAGATAAACATAATCCCAGGGAACATCATGCAATCATTTTGAATGAACAAAATATATCCATTCTATCCCAGAAGAGATCTAAATCTCTGTCACTCTAAATTTCATTGGCATTCATTTATCTTTTAGTTAAAATATAATCTCACATTAGCATCTTGCAATATACAGACCAGTTGTCACTATAGTGTTTTACTTAAAATGATAGAGGAGAGGGGAAAAAAAATATATATATATATATACACACACACACCACACACACACACATCATATGCATATGAGAGGGGACACAAAAAACCAGACTTATTTTTTTTTAGAGAGTTGGGTGCCTTGTAGTGCTGGATTCCCCTGTTAGGTAAGTGATCTAGGAACCCATCAGGATCACTGTACCAGCTAGTGTTGTGAGTGACTGTGGATGATGTCAGGGAATTTTTTTTTGGAGATTTTTTTCAACACAATTGCCCATTTCATGATGGGTAATTTGTAAATGCACTTGCTCACACTGCACTAAGTGTTCAGCAATTTTTGATCAAAAAATTAAAAAGCATGATCCCTGTGCCCCACCCTTCCTATTCTGATCTCAACCCAAGCAACATTTTTTTGTTTCCCCCAAATGAAAAAAGTGCTCAAAAGGAAATGTTTTGCCAATGTGAAAGAGGTAAAACAAAAAAATGGCAGAAGCACTAAAAGGCATCATTATTGACAAGTTCATCTCCAAATTAATATGGCTGACACGAGGCAGCTAGAGTGAGTTTCTCCCACAGAGTAAGCCAAGAAAGAATTTCTTCATCACCTAGAAAGAAATGGATCCAGCAGTATGCCTCACAAGTCTCCAAAGGGGTGATAATAAAAACTTAGAGCAAAGAAAGAGAAAAAAATCCCCTGACCTGGGTTTGAACTGGCAAGACTCTTGCCTGCATCACTGCAGTCCACCACAGCCTCCAGACACAGCGAGGAAGGTGAGTGATGGGAATTTGTGAGTTCTGTGTTCCTGCCATGACTTGCAGGGGTCTCTGAGCCTTGTGGGCCCCCAATCCCTCACAAGAAACTGCCTGACCCACAGCTGTGCTCTGCCATGGAGTCATGCAGGAACAAAAGCCTTGAAAGCACTATTTCCCAGGAACTCAACCTTGCAGGGTAAGAGTGGCTGTTTTCCAACCAACTTGCTAGAGAACAGGCCCCATGTTGGGAGCCGGCCACAGAGGCCCAATGAGCGTTAGGGATCAGGAAGTGCCGTTGACTCCGAGACCACTAGGATGCATTTGGGAGCTATTGACCCCATTTCCTCCCCCTTTCTATGCAGCACTAACCAGATTAAGCTCCTGTGAGCTCAGAACATAAAAACTCTGAGACCGGGACGAACACAAGCTAACTTTAGAAGCTCATTGCTCCCATTCTTCCACAAACTGCAGTTTTGGCTTTCACACAACTTATAATTCAAACTCGTATCACATCTAAGAGCCTTAATATTGGTCACAGGCTTCTGGGTCATGATCTTAGGATTTATTGAAGATGTAAATTGTAGAATATAGTTTTAGAAGACAGCCATTTTGTTGAAAGAATGCGGCTGGGTTACTTGCAGGTAGCCCACTGTGAACTTTGGACTGGGCCACATTCCAAACATTCTGGGATGGGCCACTTTAGTTTGTAAAGTAAATACTTAAGCTTCTATAGAATTGTTTAACTTGGCATAAATCAATCAGCTTTGGATGAAAAAAGTGTATAGAATATGTCAGTCACGGATTAGGTTATCCTTTGTTATGGGATTTTAAGATTATCATATGAAAAGGGTTTAAAGGCAATCATTGATAAAGTTTTCATAGATTAAGATTTCTGGTGGGTGGGGGACGCCCCTCCCACATCTGACTTTGTGTATAAAAGACCCGTTGTAATTCCCAATAACTCACACATCGCTTCTGCACTAGACTGAAGTCCAGTCTCTTTCTTTCTCTCTTTCTTCTTCCCCCCAATTGCCAGTGCCATCTCCACCTTTGGGGTACCCTGAACCCGGCTGGAGTTGGTCTCCAGCAAGTGGCGCCTGAACGTGGGGCCTCAAGGTAAGCTTTCTTTTTCTTTTTCAGGACGGATAGGTCCTCACCCAGGGTGTCACAGATCCCTCTGTAGAGACAGGCAGAGCAAGGAAGGGTGAGCAGTTTAAGAGCCATGATAGAATCATGGGCCAGAGTGAATCTAAAGAAAGGGACATGTCTACTAGTATTTTGAACATATTGTCCGATAGAGTAACCAATTGGCTTGCCTTTTGCATTTTGTATGCCTTAGCTTTATGGAATATTATCCGAGATACTTTAAATCCACAGCACAATTTCTCTAAAATTCCGGTCAAAAATAAAGGCACTCCCCTGCTGGCCATAGCCTCGGTGCCTCCTTTAGATGATGAATTTTTCCCTGAGGAGGAAATGGAGTTGGAGGAGGAAGAGATTGGGTACCATAAGCAAAAAAATCCTGGTAATGTTGCCAAGGTACCTCTTCCCATACCCTTTACTAGAAATAAGGTGAAAACACCGAAATTCACACCTGGGTATATGTCTCCAACTAATGTAGGTATGCAGGGAGCCAGAAAAAAGGCTGAGAAAGAGGGAGATTTTACGTTGTCTTCTTGCTTTCCAGTAATTTATATGGAAGAAGGCACAGTAAACAAGGCACCTCACTGGGAGCCACTACCATGTAAATTAATTAAGGAACTTAAAGAAGCTTGTACTCAGTATGGTCCTATGGCTCCTTATACTATTACTATTATGGAACAATTTGCCACTCAGTGGATGACACCACAAGATTGGCGACAACTTGCTAAAAGCTGTTTGTCAGGAGGAACCTATTTACTATGGAAAACTGAATTTGAAGATCAGGTAAGGATCCAGAGGGCTGTTAACCAGCAGAGGGATCCAAATCAGTTTCATATTTCTAGCAATATGTTGTTAGGAAAAGGAATATATGAGTCAGTTGACAGCCAACTAATCTTACCCAAGGAAATTACTAACTCCAGACCTCTAAAAGATTTATATTTTTAGGAAGTTAAAATTAAAGGTCTGCTAGATACAGGGGCTGATGTTTCTTGTATTCTTGGGAAAGACTGGCCGTCTTCCTGGTCAACACAAGTAGCCCCATCAGGACTCATTGGTATTGGTCGAGCGCCCTCTGTAGCCAAGAGTTTTCAAATCTTAAATTAGACAGATAACGAAACTTCAGGAACCTTTTGTCCCTACATCATTCCTTCCATCCCCATTATACTTTGGGAACGTGATATTCTTGCTCAAATGGGCATGCTTCTGTATAGTCCAGATGACAAGGTGTCAACGCAAATGCTACAAATAGGATGCAATCCCTTAAAGGGACTTGGAAGGAACAGAGAGGGCATAAAAGGACCTGTTCAGGTTGTAGAGAGGAAAGACCAGTCTGGTATTGGCTAACCCAAAGACTGAGACGAGTGGCATGAATCCTGTTGAATCAAAGGAACAGACCAGAGAAAAATGTAAACAAAATAAGGGTTTTCACTTCCTTTGTCCTCTCTTATTCCTCCTACAACTCCAATTCCTGCCTTCCCTACTACTCTTGTTTCTTGTAATCTGTTCTGTGAGTCCCTTCGCCTTTATCTGGGAAGGAAGGGTAGGCATCTATGGCCGTGGCGCCTAGCTCTGACTTTCAGTCTTTCTCTTTTACCTTCAGAGAAGGGGTGGGTGCCAAAGGCCACGGCACCTAACCCCAACCTCCAGACTTCTCACCCCCCCTTCTCAAGGGGGTGGCTCAGACAAAAGGATGTTAAAAATTCTTCTTTGTTGTCTTCTTATGATAAATTTCTCTCAAGTTCAACTTTCACAGACAGAAGTAAAGGAATCATATAAGTGAATCTTGTTAGCTAACTACAAAATAGGTGTTAATAGGCAGACTAGACTGGAAGGACAAGTTCTTTTGGATGTATTTTATCTCTCAGTCAGCACTGGCTCAAACTCCAAGAATTAGAAAAGAATCCACAAATCCCTCAACTATAACTATTGGACACAGCCTTTAAAGTCTTTAACAACTGGGAGGAGAAAAGAATGCAGGATCAAAAACATAAGACAAACTTACTGCATGCAGTCTGAGACATTGAGGTGGGAGAAGAGCTCACCATCTGCTACCTGGACATGCTGATCACCAGTGAGGAGTGCCGAAAGCTGCTGAGGGACCAATACTGCTTTAAGTGTGACTGTATCCAATGCCAAACTCAGGATAAGGTGATCTGCAACTCTTTCACCATCTGTACTACAGAGATGCAGGAAGTGGGTGTTGGCCTGTATCCTAGTATGTCTTTGTTCAATCACAGCTGTGACCCTAACTGTTCAATTGTGTTTAATGGACACCACCTCTCAGCGTACCTG
>NW_007250623.1:173248-174096 GCF_000164805.1 Carlito syrichta
GCCTTTGGGAGGCTGAGGTGAGTGGATTGCCTGAGCCCGCGGGTTCGAGACTCGCCTGGGCAGCGAGACCTCATCTCTATAGAAAATCAAAAAATCAAGCCGGGCGTGGTAGTGCATGCCTATAATTCCAGCTACTTGAAAGGCTGAGGCAGAAGGATCGCCGGAGCCCAGCAGGTCGAGGCTGCGGTGGCCGGGAGCGGCCACTGCACTCCAGTCTGGGTGACAGTGTAAGACTCCAACTCAAAAAAAAAAAACAAAAAAAAAACCATACATGACCAGGAACAGCCAAAACAATCCTCAGCAAAAGAAACAAAGTGGAGCCGGGCTCGGTGACTCAGCCTGTAATCCCACGCCTTTAGGAGGCTGAGGTGAGTAGATTGCCTGAGCCCACGGGTTTGAGACCCGCCTGGGCAGTGAGACCTCATCTCTACAATAAATCAGAAAAATCAGCCGAGCGTGGCAGTGCATGCCTGTAATTCCGGCTACTTGGAAGGCTGAGACAGAAGGATCGCCGGAGACCAGCAGGTCGAGGCTGCGATGGCCGGGAGCAAAACCTCAATTTTTCAACCAACTCATCTTCAACAAAGCCTCCACCACAAACCACTGGGGAGAAGAGAACCTATTCAGTAAATGGTGCTGGCAGACTACATGCAAAAGATTAAAACAAGAAAGTTGGCTGACCACATGCAGAAGATTAAACCTATCCCCATACACAAAAATCAACTCTAAATGAATCAAAGACCTCAACATAAAACCTCAAACTATGAGAACCTTAGAAAACACAGGAGACACCCTTTTGGAAATTGGAACTGGCAACCAATTTCTGATCAAAACCCCAAGTGCCCATG
>NW_007250623.1:174116-191043 GCF_000164805.1 Carlito syrichta
ATACTGGCTTTCCTGAAATGGAGAGACTGTGCTTATAACTCTAAGGTGGACTATACTGTACCTGGTGAAAGACTATATATTAGTGACTGGGGTTTTAATGGCTCTACGCTTGCTGCAACTAGAAGGAACTCCAATGAATGGGTACCAGACAGGTCATTCAACCTCATTTGTGGAGAGCCCTCGCAGCCCTTCAACCAGTCAGCCTGTCTAGGTTTGTTGGACAAACTCAGCAGTACCACATTAGGGATGCTTGCAGTTCTCTTATGTGTTTTTAGTATGAAATAAGTACTAAGTTGTTAAAATTGAGTATCATAGCCATGTTTATAAGATGTCTTGTACTGGGTGTATTTTTAACTAATTGTTTAACTAATGCCTTTTACGAAGGTTTTGTTACTCTGGAGCAGCCATCTTATTTGATGATTCTTGTATAATTGTCATCTCGTTGGTATGATGCATATGGTTTACAGATATTGTATGAGGCTAATGCTCTTTTAGAAAGACAGAAAAGATTTTTGGCTACTTTTAATTTTAGGAGTTACAACTTTAATAGCTACTTTTGAGCTGTGGCATTATCTAGGAAAGCTCATACAACTACGTTTGCTGATCGGCTGTCTAAAAATGTTGCCATAGCTATTCAGAAAATCATAGACCAGAAGTTGGAAAGTAAGGTTAGTGCTTTGGAGGAAGGAGTTTTAGCAGTAGAACAAGAACTTGTGACCTTAAAAAAGAAATTGGCTCTCCAATATCACTCTGAGTTTAAATCTGTCCATACTTGAGACAAAGTAACTTGGAATTTGGAACCATTCAGACCTGAGTATAGACCTTACTAAATTACATCAAGAAATTCAGGCATCATTTGCTAATCAAAAATCATTGATGTCTATACTCATCAATGTGGGAATTTGCAGAGCAGTGATTCTCTTGTTGCTGTGTTTACTCCCAATCATCTTCAGAGTGCTAAAGAAGAGCAATATGGAGTTTCATGGTTTTGTGCTAAAAAATAAAAAAGGGGAGATGTTGGGAGCTGGCCACGGAAGCCCACTGAGCGTTAGGGATCAGGAAGGGCCGTTGACCCCGAGACCACTAGGATGCATTCGGGAGCTATTGACCCCATTTCCTCCCCGTTTCTACTCAGCACTAACCAGATTAAGCTCCTGTGAGCTCAAAACATAAAAACTCTGAGACCGGGATGAACACAAGCTAACTTTAGAAGCTCATTGCTCCCATTCTTCCACAAACTGCAGTTTTGGCTTTCACACAACTTATAATTCAAACTCGTGTCACATCTAGGAGCCTTAATATTGGTCACAGGCTTCTGGGTCATGATCTTAGGATTTATTGAAGATGTAAATTGTAGAATATAGTTTTAGAAGACAGCCATTTTGTTGAAAAAATGCAGCTAGGTTACTTGCAGGTAGCCCACTGTGAACTTTGGACTGGGCCACATTCCAAACATTCTGGGATGGGCCACTTTCATTTGAAAAGTAAATACTTAAGCTTCTATAGAATTGTTTAACTTGGCATAAATCAATCAGCTTTGGATGAAAAAAGTGTATAGAATATGTCAGTCACGGATTAGGTTATCCTTTGTTATGGGATTTTAAGATTATCATATGAAAAGGGTTTAAAGGCAATCATTGATAAAGTTTTCATGGATTAAGGTTTCTGGTGGTGGGGGATGCCCCTCCCACATCTGACTGTGTATAAAAGAACCGTTGTAATTCCCAATAACTCACACATCGCTTCTGCACTAGACTGGAGTCCAGTCTCTTTCTTTCTCTCTTTCTTCTTCCCCCCAATCACTGATGCCATCTCCACCTTTGGGGTACCCTGAACCCGGCTACAGCTGGTCTCCTGCAGCCCCAAGCACAAACTCCACAGCTTCTTACAGTTCCTGGCTGTGCAGGAGAACACCTGAGGCCCTGAGGCTGATTGCACTTTGATATTCAGATCACAGGTTGCCTGAGGCCATAATGGGAACCCAATGGGATGCTTTGCCATAGCAATCTCTCACTTCCCTTGTGAACTCTTCTGTGCTGCTCTGCACAACATTATTACCTCAGTGACCTGGGACTCCCTTCTAATTCCCATTGATGTGACTAAGAGTGCACACTTGTGCACTTGTGGGTGCTTCAACTCCTTTCCCCTGAACTACCCTAGAAGGCTCAAACAGAAAACTTGGGAAATCCCCAGAGTCCTACCCTTGGCCTAGGATGGCCGGGCATTTGCTTAGAGCAACACTTACCAAGCAGAAACCCTACAACCACCATTGTAGCCAGCTTTCCCCCCAAAGCACCACCTCCTGGCCAGAGATAAGCAGTATAACCAACCATATCATACACAATAACTCAGCTTTGGGAAGGCCTGATCTCAAGGCCAACTAACAACACTTTCCAAGCCACTCTGGACATTCAGGATGCTGTGAGCCAGTGCAGATACAAAACACAGGGCTGCCACATCTAATAATGGAGAAACTCACCACACCAAGGATATACATAACTAAGGGACCCTACAATGCCTAAGTAAGCCCCCTGCCAACCTCAAATAAGAATAAATTGTGTACCCAAATGAGAAGAAATCAGAAAAATAATTCTAACAATATGAAAAAATAGTTCCCACACCCCCAAAAGACCACACCAACTCTTCAGCAATCAACCCTAACCAAAATAAGAATTTTGAAATTCCTGGCATGGAATTCAAAAGATTGACTATAAACTTCAGGAGGAAATTGAAAACCAATATAAAGGAATTAAAAACCTATTCAAGACATGGATGAATAATTCTCCAAAGTGATAAACACCTAAAAAATAAAAAAAGAAAAGAAAATGAGCTATAATTTTGGAAATGAAAGAAGTCCTTAGGGAAGTACAAAATGTGGTGGAAAGATATGCAAATAATATGTACCTTACATATTGTTACTAACTCTGAACATAAATGGTCTCAATGTCCCACTAAAAAGATATATACTGGCAGAATAGATTTTAAAAAAGACTGCTGCCTTAAAGAGACCCACTTAATTCACAAAGATAATGGAGTGGGGGAAAATATTCCACACAAGTAGAAACCAAAAATGAGTAGGATTAGCCATTCTTATATCAGATAAAAAAGACTTTAACAACAATAAAAGAAAAAGATGACTATTATATATGATAAAGGGATCAATCCTATGAGAAGACATAGCAATTTTAAATATATATGCACCTAACTTCAGAGCCCTCAGCTTTATAAAACAAATTCTATCAGATCTAAAAAAAAAAAAATAAGAGACAGAGAGAGATAGACAGCAATATAATAGTGGGAGACTTCAACACTCCACTGACATCAGTAGACAGATCACCAATGTAGAAAGTTAACAAAGAAACATTGGAGTTAAACAAGACTCTAGAGGAAATGGAATTACCAAATATCTACAGAACATTTCATCCCCAAACTACAGAATATACATTTTTCTCATCAACACATGGAACATTCTCCAAGATATACCATATGATAGGCCAAAATCGAGTCTCAATAAATTTCAAAAAATTGAAATCATGTCAAGCACCATCTCAGACCACAGTGGAATAAAACTAGAAATTAACTCCAAGAATAACTTATGAAACCAAAGAGAGACATGGAAGTTAACCAATTTGCTCTTGAATGATCCTTGGGTCAACAATGAACTCAAGATGGAAATTTTAAAAAATCTTTTAAATGAATGACAACAATAAAACAATTATCAAAACCTCTGAGACACAGCCAAAACTGTGCTCAGAGGAAAATTTATAGTGTTTAAGGCCTACATTAATGAAACTGAAGGATCTCATATTGACAACCTAACATCACACCTCAAGGAAATAGAAAGATATGAACTAACCAAGCCCAAAACTAGCGGAAGAAAATAAATAATGAAAACCAGAGCTAAACTAAGCAAAATTGAAGTGAAAAAGAAAAAAAGAAACAATACAAAGGGTCCATGAGACAAAAAAGTTGGTTCTTTGAAAAGATAAACAAAACTGATACAACACTAGCCAGATTGAGAAACAAAGAGAGAAGACTCAAATTAGCTCAATCAGAAATGAAAAGGAAGACATCACAACTGATACTATGGAAATTCTAAAGATCATCTGTGACTTTTTTGAACACCTCTCTGCAAACAAACTAAACAATCTAGAAGGAAATGAATACATTATTAGAAACCTACAAGCCCCCAAACTTGAATTAGGAAGAAATAGAAGCCATGAACAGATGACTAACAAGTAGCAAGATTGAAACAGGAATTAGATGTCTCCCAACAAAAAAAGTCCAGGACCTGATGGACTCACAAAGGAATTCCAGCAGACCTTCAAAGAAGATCTGGTATGAATTTTACTGAAGATATTTCACAAGATTGAAGAGGAGGTAAACTCCCTTAATTCATTCTACATGGCCAGTGTCACTTTGATACCAAAGCCAGGAAAATACACAACAGCAACAACAACCAAAAAACAAAAAAAACTAACAAAAAACCATAAACCTATATCCCTTATGAACATAGATGCAAAAATCCTCAACAAAATATTAGCAAACTGAATTCAACAGCACATAAAAAAATTAATACAACATGACCAAGTGGGTTTTATAACAGGGATGCAAGGGCAGTTCAACATACACAAGTCAAAAAATAGAATTAAAAACAAAATTATATGATCATTTCAATAGATGCAGAAAAGGCATTTGATAAAATCCAGCATCCCTTCATGATAAAAACTCTCAGCAAAATAGGCATAGTGGGAACATTCCTCAAAATAATAAAAGCTACATATGACAAATCCATGACCAATGTCATACTGAATACAGAAAAGTTGAAGGCATTCCCCCTCAGAACTGGAACAAGGCAAGGATGCCCACTTTGACCACTACTATTCAACATAGTACTGGAAGTCCTAGCTGGAGAAATCAGACAAGAAAAAGAAATAAAGGATACGAAAATTGGAAAAGAAGAAATCAAACTATCTCTGTATCCTGGCAATATAATCTAATACCTAAAGAACCCTACAGATTTTTCCAAAAGACTCCTGAAGTTGATAAACGAATGTGGTAAAGTTTAAGGATACAAAATCAACATACAGCCAGGCTCAGTGGCTCAGCCTGTAATCCCAGCACTTTGGGAGGCTGAGGAGTGGATTGCCTGAGTCCGCAGGTTCGATACCTGTCTGGGCAACTTGGAGAGATCTCATCTCTACAATAAGTCAAAAATTAGCCGGGCGTGGTAGCGCGCGCCTGTAGTTCCAGCTACTTGGAAGGCTGAGGCGGAAGGATCACTGGAGCCCAGCAGGTCAAGGCTGTGGTGATCAGGAGCAGCCACTGCACTCCAGTCTGGGTGACAGAGTGAGAATCCAACTCCAAAAAAAAATCAACATACACAAATTAGTAACACTGCTATGCACCAATAGCGACCAAACTGAGAATCAAATCAAGAATTCAATTCCATTTACAATAGCAGTCAAAAAGCTAAAATACCTAGAGATATAATTAACCAAGGAGGTAAAAGATCTCTACAAGGAGAACTACAAAACTGATGAAAGAAATTGTATAGGACACAAACACATAGAGAAACATCCCATGTTCATGGATTGGAAGAATCAACATTAAAATGACCATATTACCCAAAGTAATCTACAGATTATATACAGTTCCTATCAAAAAACAAATAAGATCTTTCAGAGTCAGAAAAAAATCCTAAAGTTCATATGGAACCAAAAGAGAACCAGAATAGACAAAGCAAACCTAAGCAAAGAGAACAAAGCTGGAGGTATCATTTTCTCTGACTTCACATTATACAACAATGCTGTAGCAACCAAAACAGTATGGTACTGGTACAAGAGCAGACACATAGACCAATAGAACAGAATAAACAATCCAGAAATAAAGCCAAATACCTACAATCAACTGATCTCTAACAAAACAGACAAAAATATACACTGGGGAAAGGACACCTTATTTAACAAATGGTGCTGGGAAAATTGGAAAGCTACACATAGAAAAATAAAACTTAAATGTCAGAATTGAAACCATAAAAATCCTAGAAGAAACCCTAGGAAAAACTCCTTTGGGCATCATCCTAGGCAAAGAATTTGTGGCTAAAACACCAAAAGCAAAAATAAATAAATGAGATTTAATTAAACTAAAAACCTTTTGCACAGCAAAAGAAATAATTAACAGAACAAATAAGATATTTACAGAATGGGAGAAGTTATTTGCAAATATACATCTGACACAAAATTAATATCCAGAAAGTCTAAAGAAGTCAAAGAAATCAGCAAGAAAAAGCAAATAACCCCATTAAAATGTGGACAAATGACATGAACAGACATCTCTCAAAAGAAGATATACAAATAGCCAACAAACATTAAAAAAAAGTTCAAGCCAGGCTCAGTGGCTCAGCCTATAATCCCGCGCTTTGGGAGGCTGAGGTGAGTGGATTGCCTGAGCCCACGGGTTCGAGACCCGCCTGGACAACTTGGCAAGACCTCATCTCTACAATAAATCAAAAATTAGCCAGGTGTGGTAGCGCACGCCTATAGTTCCAGTTACTTGGAAGGCTGAGGCGGAAGGATTGCCAGAGCCCAGCAGGTCGAGGCTGCGGTGGCTGGGAGCGGCCACTGCACTCCAGTCTGGGTGACAGAGTGAGACTCCAACTCAAAAAAAAAAAAAAAAAGTTCAACATCACTCATAATCAGAGAAATGCAAATTAAAACCACAATGAGATACCATCTTACACTAGTCAGAATGGCCATTGTTAAAAAATCAATAGATGCTGCTGCAGATGCACAGAAAAGGAAACACTGTTGGTGGGAGTATAAATTAATACAACCTCTATGGAAAGTGGTATAGAGATTACTCAAAGAACTAAAAGTAGATCTACCATTTGATCTAGCAATTCCACTACTAGGTATCTATCCTGAGGAAGAGAGGTCGTTATATAACAAGGACATGTTCATGGCAGCACAATTCACAATTACAAACGTGGAATCAACCTAAATGCCCATCAATGATCAATAAATAATAAAAATGTGGTATTTATATATATCATGTAATACTACACAGCCATAAAATGAATGAAATCATGTCTTTTGCAGTAACATGTATAGACTTGGAGATCATCATGCTAAGTAAAATGACTCAGAAAAAGAAAACCAAACACCCCATGTTCTCATTCATACGTGGGAGCAAAACAGTCACAGAGATGGAAATAATAGACTCTGAGGACACCAATAAGGGGGCAGGGGAGCTTAGGGTTCAGGATTACCTTCAGGGTACAATGTTCAATATCTGGTGAATGGGTTGAGACTTAATCCCCACCACTATGCAATATGTCCGCATAATAAATATGCATGTGTACCCCTGAATCTAAAATAAAAATAAAATAAATAAAGATGAGTTAATAAATTTTTCAAAAGTGACAAGTTCAAAAACTGTTTTAAGCAGTGGAAAAAGAGTCTTGATAGGTGTATTGCCTCAAATGGAGAGCACTCTGAAAGTAACTTAAGTTTAAATTTGTAAGAATAAATACACAATTTTTTATCAATAAATTCTGGGTATTTTAGGTCCCCCCTCATATACAATACACATGCTCACACATGACACAGCAATGGTTTAAAGGTGCCTTAGTTAGTCCTCATTTCTACAAGGGAACAACTGTAGGCTTAGTTAGTATGCACAACTTCCTTTTTCTATCATTTTTCCTAGGCCAGCACCTCAGTGATTCAGGGATTTTTAATTGTCGGAGTAACTCATACTTTTGTTTCTTAAGGATCTATATTGGCTTGTTGAACTGTCTATAAGATTTTATTAGTGCATATGGACATATTGGATCTACTCAGAGGACTTTCTAGGTTGTAGATATGCTACATCATGCCATTGCTGTGGCAGCAACCCTAGTCTCCCTTGACAATCTGATTCAATCATCAGAAGCTTTTTTTCTGCTTGTTGTTTTAGAATCCCAAAAAGACAAATGACAATCTCAGTTACCAAGTGAATAGAACCACTGTTGACTCATATTAGAATCATTCCTTTTTGATGATGAAACTTCCTTCCAGGAAAAAAGGAAGGAAGGAAGGAAGGAAGGAAGGAAGGAAGGAAGGAAGGAAGGAAAGAAGGAAGGAAGGAAGGAAGGAAGGAAGAAGGAAAGGAAGAAAAATGAAGTTTTTTTCAATGAAAGGTTTATCTTCTCAACTTAACTTGAGTGTCACTACCAAGTCTGGCTATCATATTGTAGAACTCCTCTTCCAAATATTGTAGAATGTGTTGTGAAGCATCTGCTTATCAGTATTTGTTTTTTTCCTCTTCAGTCTATAGCTATAGAACATGCCATGGTGCCATGGGTGTGGGTGAAGGAAAAATTGGCAATATAGCAAGAGTAGGTACTGAGAATATGAACCATTGATTTATGCAGCTGATTTATTCCTTCAGAACCTGCTGGGGTCCACTCTTTTACCCTTTCTACTTGATAATGAAGGGTTTTTGAATACATCCAAATTGATAGCTTGGGTAATCAGGTAACAGTTATTCCATGTCATGCATCTTAGATCACAGGGGTACTTAATGCACCTAATTACTGGAGTCCATTGTTCATCCAGAATGCTAGCTGCAAGAAAGTCTGAGAAATGTAGTTTTAACTTCTGAAATTTGCCAACAAGAAGAAAGGTAGAATGTCACACTAATGTTATATCGAATATATGCTGTCTTTAGATTTGTACTTCCTCAGTTCTACCTTACATACTATTGTCAGAGTAATCTATCTGAAGGGCAAATCTGACCACACTATTCATGGTTCCTCATAAATTTTTCAGCCTTTATATTTAGCATTGATGATAGAAGACCCAGCTGGTGTCCTTACAGCATGGTCCAGTGATTGCTCTGTTCCCAGATGCCCCTAGAAGCAGCATTTGTGAGGGTGTTTTGTTTTGGGATGAGATTAACATTTAAATTGATGAACTTTGAGTAAAGCAGATTGCTCTTCATGATGTGAGTGGGCCTCATACAATAAGCTGAAGACCTTGAAAGAGCAAAGACTGACCTTCCCCAAGCAAGACGGAATTCTTCCAGCAGTTGGTCTTTAGACATGTATTCCAACATCAGCTTTTCCCTGAATCTATACCCTGCTGTCCTGCCACATATATTTTGAACTCAGCCTCCATAATCTTGTGAGCTAATTGCTTAAAATAAATCTGTCTATATACACATCTTTTTGGTTCTGTTTCTCTGAGCATGGTGACCAAAATAGATGGAAAATGTTAGTATTACCAGTTTTTAAGATGGGGAAATTGAAGTTCTGGGTAACCAAGCTAGTAAATATCAGGTCTGGAATTGAGCATAAGCAGTCTGGATCCAGAGTCCCCATTCATTAACTGTGCTCTACTATCTTTTCATTATAAAACAACTTCAAGTTCCAGTTCCAAGCTCAAGTTTCCATACCATTGATAATGCTGCTGCTTCTTCCCGGAATACATTCCTACTCATCCAAAATCTAGCTTTGTCATTTTCTATTCTAGGAAGTCTTTTGCAAATCACTGCATTCTGTTTCCCTCATGATGGGGCTAAGTGCTCCCCATAGTGCTTGGACAGTGACTAGCACCTCAGCAAATGTTTTTTGAGTTAAATAGACAGTCCAGAAATTGTCCATGAAGTTGGTAATTTAGTGTAATGATTTTTTTTACTATACTTTGCCAGCTAGATTTTATTTTGTATGTTATAAGGTAGTGTATCCATATGACATGAATGCTGCTAAGATATCATGATCACCACTATTACAGAAAATACTGCATAAGAAACTGGACATGTATTTTAACCAATAACTAAAACAATTTCTGAAATTAAAGTTATTGTTGACATGTTAAGAAACATATCTAAGATTAAAATTATTTTCACATACTTCTAATAAGTTCTTAATATTTTATCAATAGTTAATTTTTTTAAAATGTTATAGACTGTTTTCAAACATGACCAACAGTAGGTGGAGAAAAATATTTAGAAGGTAGATCTGAAAACTGGAAAGAATAACGAACTGAGTCACTCTCAGAAAACAGACACAATCACATTTCCTGTTTCTGGAGTAGGCAATCAGGTGCATGCTTCCAACTGGATTCCAGAAGTCCAGTGACTACTGCTTGCAGTTCTTTCCCTTTCGTACGGAGAGTGTTGAGGTACTGAGAGGTAGATAATATATCTTTTGTTTACAGATGCAAAAAAATTACATTTGGCTATGATTAAAATCACACAGATCTGGAAGGTGAACCTAATACTAAAATTGAGATAAGATACTGAAAGAAAACTTGAGTACATCTGACATGAGGAAAGGACGTAAATTATTGAAATCAGAGAGGGGACTCTGGGAAGTTGCTTTTATTTATTTATTTAAATTAGAAAATATAGTTTATTTTGAAAGTAAACTTGAGAGAGTGAAAGAAGAGACTCACCACCCCAACGTAGGGAAGGGGGCCAAAGCCAGGAAACACGGCCTGGCCAGAAAATCGCTTTTAAATGACAATAATTTCTTTCATTCTGTATAAAAATCCTCTGTTATGTGACTTTGCCACTGTCTTTCATCTAGAGGTGGTGTTTATTTTCCCACTTCGTGAAATATGGGATGGTCTTGTGACTTGCACTAACCATTAGAATGCAATAGAGTGATATATGAGTATGTCCAACTTTTATGGCTAGTCCTTAAAAGATCTCACATACTCTACTTTCACCCTTTTGGAATCCTGAGACCACTATGTTGTCTTGCCTGCTGAAGGATGAGAGCAGCACCAGACTGTCCCAACTGACAATGACCAACAACTACTGGTCACATGAGTGGAGCAGTATTGGATTCTCAGTCCTAGACTCATCATCAGATAATAGCAGTTGCATGAACATTCCCAAAAGATAGCAGCAAATAAATCATCCAGTCTGCTGTCCCCCACAAATGTGAGAAATTATAGATAATTGCTATGGCAAGTTCCAATATTTTGAGCTAGTTTTTCACATATTAGAAAGTTGAAAGGAAAGTTTATCTAAGTTTTAAAAATAGTAGATAAATTTGTTTTATCTCTAGGTAATTTGATACAATTAAGAGTTACTGATGACCATTTTATATCAATATTTAGTAATTAAGCAAACTAATTACTCAGTAAACATTTGTTGAATGAAAAAAATCAATGTACACAGTTTTAGTCTGAAGAATTAAGAATCAGCATTTAAAATTTTTCATTATTATGTTAGTAAGATCATATTAGTGTTTATTTCTCGTAATTAGCAAACATTACAAATATAGATTTAGCTTTCGTATATTTTTATTCTTTTTTTTACTTTTCTGCAAGTAAAAATGCAATAGTGATGATGAAAAAGAAAATCAAAGCTAATAAAAAGTATAGTCATAGTTTTAATTACATAATGACTTAACAGGTAATACATATCTCTTGGAGATTTTTTTTATGAGACCTAAATATGTCTTCATCTAAATTAGAGATTCGAAATAAATACTGTGGAGTTGATTTGTTGACATATGATTAGCACAAGATTTAAAATAAAGACCTGATTCAACTTTCAGTTCCTTTGCTTTGCAGCTGTGCAGTTATAAGTTGACAATAAACATTTTGATAACTTCAGGACTGCATCTGAAAAATGGGGATGGTGATAAATAGCTCAAAAGATTGTTGCATTTTCTACATAAAGTGTTTAAAATGCTATTTTTACATTATATAATGGCATATTTACCATTATACCTAAGGTGCTTTTAATTTTATGGAAAAATGTAGACCTTATGGCATATAACATAGGTTGCCTCACTCATATATCTGCTCTAACCTCCTTCTGGATCACCTTCATCAACTCTTGAGCCTGGAAAGCTAGAAGGTGCCCTTCCTAGAGTTCTTTTCATTTGGTGTAACCACATAGTTTAGTTCTATACAGTGAGAGAGGCACAGCCACAAGAGTGGAAGTACCATCTTACTTGCTGTTTTGAATTCAGATGTGATGATAAGATCTACAATAGCTACTATGGATCCATGAGGGAAAGTGAAAAAAAGTAATGAGATCTCAGTCCTGAACCTATGCTAACAAGCTCCTACCACTAGATTTGTTGTTATTTGAAAAAAGAATGTCTCTAATTTCTTTAATTCGCAAGTTAATTTGGTTCTCCCTTGCAGCTGAATGCTAACAGTAACTGAAATACCTGTTGGTGTGAAATGGATAAAATTCCATTTTATCACTTACTAGTTGTGTGATATGAGTAAAAACAACTTGCAGGGGCAGAGATTGGTGAGGAGGTATTCATCTATTGGATTAATAATCCAAAGACTAACATGCTATACAACTGAGAGTCTTTCTGGCATATAGTAGGCTATGGATGGCAAAAATAAGAATTGCTTTCTCTCTCTTATGGCTATAAGTTGTTTGATAATATAATATAAAATTATTTCCCCATGACCATAAAGCAATTTTTAAAAAGAACATATCAGGCAATTCATCAGTCAGAACACAAAATAAAAGCTATAGAGCATATTAGGCACTAACAAATGTCAACACTCTTTTCTTTCTGTTGTGTGCTTAAGAACAGCTCCCAGACAGCTGAACTGAATATTTTTAAAATTATTAATTGTAACTTAAAACTAGAAGAAAATTTGATATTGAAAACATTATTTAAATCTGTCAAACAGCTTAAAATGTAGTATGTCTACAGACATATGAGGATTTAAATTCAATAATTTTATTTTAAAATAAATATATAAATAGCTAATAAATATAGCAATAGCTACTAAATGAATATAGCAATAACTACTCTGCTGAATACTTACATTTTATCATATTCTGTATATGGAGCTGTTTTCCATCAATAAATAACCTAAGTAAAAGTAAATGTCTTGCTGGAAAACTGGCTTATAACAATATAAGATTATGTATATTCTTTGCTCTTTAGGAAGAAATATTGTTTAAAAATGAATGAACAATGCAATCTTTTGGAATATGTTATCTCCCAGTATTTAAAAATCAAAATCCTTACACATTCTGTCTTTCACTGTGAGAGTGGATGAGACATAAAAGAACAAAAAAGAACCTGAATCTCTTTTGGGTTAGAATTTGTCAACCTTTGTGTAAGTAATTGAAAATAGTATCTCTCTTTTCTGCATTTGATTATGGTGAATTCAGTAATCTGGATCAAACATTTTTTCTACCAATCATGATACATAAAGAATGAAAAAAATTTTTAAAAAATTTTCTTAAATACATCAAACACATAGTAAGGAATTAACCATGGTAGCTTAACAATGGAAAAAGAGGAAGATAACCTTAGAAGAGCAGCAGCAACTACTGCTCTGAGAGAGTGTGACAACCTTGACAAACTACAGCTTTTATTTTGATAGCACTGTGGAGTGAAAAAGAGAGCCTGTCAAAACCTAGAACATACATAAGGTAGGGAATCTAACAGAAGAATCAATTTCAAAATACAGTGAACCCAAAAGGGCCAATCTCTCAAAATAAAGGTAAACAACATCTAGTGCAGCTCTTATGCACATGAATAGTGCAGACTTGTGCCTCCTGTGTGATCTAGGGAAGAACAGCATGGAATTTTATTTAAGATGGTCCCTAATGTGTTGTGCTCCCAGAGCGTGGCAGAAGCAAATGGGAAAGAACCTTTATCCTAAATCAAATTATTCATTTCAGATTTTTTTAAGTTCACTTGTCAGCAAAAAAAGTACCATATGACATATTAATCCATATTAAGAAATAAACAAAAATAAGTGGGCAAACATATCAGTTATTTGAACATGCAATAGACCATTAAACCTACATTTACATGTTTAAAGAAATAAAAATGCTAAACTTAAAAATTTTAGTAAAAAGCCATAATGTCATAAAAGATGACAGAACATATTTGAAGAAGAAACAAATAGACTGACTAGTGGTAAAAAAAAAAAAATAGCTGAAATGTAAAACTCAATGCATAATGAGAGGGTAGAAGACTGTAAGCAAAACATTATTGGCCATATATTATTGAATGTGAATGACAGCCTTATCAGATTCATTTTATTATTCTTCTCCTTTTGCATATATTTAAACATTTTCATAATGAATATGTTAAAAAATCATTCTTGCAACTAACAGCAAATTGGACACAGCTTAATAGCAAGCTAATGAATTGAAAATTACCCAGAATGCAGCATAAAGAATAAAAAAGAAATACATATGTAAATGAAATTAGAAGACCTAGAGGATAATGAGAAAAGATCTATCACATTTTATATAAAAAAAAAATCCGGAAAGAAAGGAGAAAAAGAATTCATCGGAGTCAATAATTGAAGAAATAATGACTAGAATTTGTCAGACTGGTGAAAGTGAACAGAATTGTTGACTTCATATTGCAAATAGCCTAGAAGATTTCAAACAAAATATTTAAAAATCCACACATTATAGTAACACTTCAGAAAAATCAAAGATAAAGAAAATATTTTTTATTTTTTTGAGTTGGAGTCTCACTCTGTTGCCCAGACTGGAGTGTAGTGACCGCTCCCGGCCACCGCAGCCTCGACCTGCTGGGCTCTGGTGATCCTGCCACCTCAGCCTTCCAAGTAGCTGGAACTACAGGCGCGTGCTACCACACCCGGCTAGGTTTTTTTGATTTTTTTTTTGATGTATTGTAGAGATGAGGTCTCACCAAGTTTCCCAGGTGGGTCTCGAACCCACAGGCTCAGGCAATTCACTCACCTCAGCCTCCCAAGGCGCGGGATTACAGGCTGAGCCACTGAGCCTGGCTAAGACAGCATTTTAAAAGTAGCTAGAGAAAAACAGTGCATTACTTTTCAAGGAAAAACTGTAGAGCTGTTAACTAGCTTCTCAGTAGCTACAATAGTATTTACAATAGTAACTTTAATGTGCTGAAAAAATGTATGATGTATAATTCTAATACAGTAAGTCCCCTATATACAAACCTTCAAATTGCAAACTCTCAAAGATGCAGACATATGTTCGCATGTCCAATCACAAAAGTTAGTTCATGTGTCTGGCATACATGGTCATGTGTGTGCATCCTCTACAAGCGGTTTTGCTTTTTTGTACTTTACAGTACTGTATAGAGTACAGTAGCACAGTATGTTTATTTCAAGCCTATAATTTCCAGAAACAAGTGTTAAAGTGGTGGTGATGCAGCTGATACTGTCCAGCCAATTGTGTTAATTGAGTACCTAGGCTAACTTTGTTGGAGTTATGCAAATTGGACTTAGGAACATGCTCTCAGAACGAAATTCATTCATATGTAGAGAACTTTCTGTGCTCAGTAAAACTATCTTTTTTAAAATAAAATAAAATAAAGAAACTTTGAGAAAAAAACTGAAAAAAGTAGCATTATTCAAATTTTATTAAAGGCCATTTCAAAGGCTATATTTTAGGCAAAAGCAAAAGTATTCAAATAGAGTGTCAAAAGGTGAAGGGAAATAAAGATTTTGACAAGTTAATTCAGAATGTTATAATTTCTAGTGTAATGATTAAGAGGATAAAAACAAATGAGAAAAATATAATGCAGGAAATGAGATGATTGGTTTAAAACTCTAGAAAGAACAATAAGTTAAGGAGAAAGAAAGTGCTCCAATTAAAATGTTAAGATTTTCATGCTGAATTAGAAGAAAAAAACTATATGCGGTTTGCGAAAGGCACATCTAAAACCAAATACTTAAGGAAATTTTTTAATGAAATTATAAAAGATATCATATAAATAATACTGAGTGTAGGAGAGGCTAATTTTTCCACATCAAACCAAAAGACATAAAGGCCAGATGTATTATCAATAAGATTAATAAGGTCAAGTTAGGATAATAATAGATTAAATATATTTTAAAAAAACATTAAATCTATATGCAGTTATTAACATGACATTAAATATATGGATGGACCCTTAAAATGTCAAAATTAAAAAGAGAAATAAGCAAATCCCAGGCATAGGGGGAAAATTGTAACCTATCAATAGTTAATAGAAGAAACATACAATTATTAATAAAGATTTATAAGACGTTAATGACACAATTAATAAATTTAACCAAATGGACATACTGTAGTATAAAACACACACGTTACAATTATGTAATATTCTTTTTTTCCCTAAGCACTCCTGGAACTTTTACAAAAATTGACAGTATACTGGACCTTAAGAATAAGTGTCAAAAAATTCAAGTGACTAAAGTTAAACAGCTTATGTCTTCTTATTTCACTAAGTTACTAGGAAAAAAAAAACAAATTAGAAAATCCTGATATGCTTTGAAGAAACTCAACCCATGGGCCCAAAATGTCACAAGGAGAATTTTAAAAAAATAAATTGAAACTACAGTATGTCAAAACATGTGGGGAACAGCTAAAGCAGTACCCAGAGCAAAAAGAAAGTCTAGAAACCTATGTCAAGAAGCTTAGAAAAGAAAAGTAAAATAATTCCAAAGAAAATATAGAGACTAGGCACCCCACTCTCACCCTTTTTCAGGCTCAGGCAAAGTTGGAAGCTCTGCTCAGAGAAGGAGAGAGATGAGTGATTTTAAAATGTTTCAAATCAGTTCACCCACTCCTAGCCTTATTCAAGCCATCAGTCCCACAAAGGTAAGCAATTCCACACACACACACACACACACACACACACACACACACACACACACGCACACAAATGGTCATGCTTATCACAAAAGTACAGGCAAGCACAGAGCATACAGAGCACCCACAAAAATAAAAACACACACACACATATATATAAATATAAAAACTAAAGGGTAGCAAATAACCCCCTAAGAGTTTCATGGCAAAAATAAATTCTCACATTTCAATAATCAACCTGAATTTGAATGGATTAAATCACCACTGAAAACACATGGAATGGCAAACTGGATTAAAACAAGCAAACAAGCCGGGCTCGGTGGCTCAGCCTGTAATCCCGCACCTTTGGGAGGCA
>NW_007250623.1:191303-236038 GCF_000164805.1 Carlito syrichta
AAAAAAAAAACCAAAAAAAAAAAAAAACCAAGCAAACAAAAACAAACCAACAAAAAAACGCAATCCAACAATCTGCTGCCTCCAAAAAACTCATTTCATTGCAAAGGACAACCACAGACGCAAAGTTGAAGATTAGAATATTATATTTTAGGCAAATGGAAAGCAGAAGGCAGTCTTCAAGTCATCTAAAATTAAATTAAAAAGGACACTACATAATGACAAAAGCTTCAATCCACCAGCAGGGAAAAAAAAAGAAAAAAATCCATTCTAAACATATATGCACCCATCATAAGAGCATCAAGTTTTATAAAACAACTACTCAGTAATCTAAGAGAGGACATTGACTCTCACACAATCATGGCTGGAGAGCTAAGTATCCCACTAACAACTTTTAATATATTATTAAGGCAAAAAAAAAAACAAGGAGATCTGGAACCTCAATTCAACACTTGACTTAATAGACAATAAACAGCTACAGAACACTTCACCAAACAACTACAGAGTATGCATTCTACCCATCAGCACATGGAACATACTATAAGATTGATCACATTCTCAGTCATAAATCAAGCATAAACAAATACCAAAATATCAAAATATTACCATGCATCTTCCCAGATCACAATGGAATAAAATTAAATTTCACCAGCAACAAGATCCCTTAAAACACACAAAGACACAGACACTAAACAACATGTTGCTGAATGACTTCTGGGTCAACACAGAAATTAAGACAGAGATAAAAAGATTCCTAGAAACAAATGAAAACAAAGACCCAGTTTACAAGACTCTATGGGATGCCATGAAAGCAGTCTTAGGAGGAAGATTCATAGCATTGCTTACATTCATCAAAAAAGCATAAAGATCACAAGTAAAAGCCTATCATCACACCCAAGAGGGCTGGATAGGCAAGTTCACCTAAGTCCTAACTTCAGCAGAAGATGTCAGATTACCAAGATAAAATCACAGTTGCGGGACATAGAAGACAAAAATATCACAGAAAAAATTAACAAGACAAAAAAATCTATTCTTTGAAAGGATAAATAAGACTGATGCACCCCTGGCCAGATTGACTAAAAAGAAGAGAAAATCCAAATAGCAATTGGAAATGCAAAAGACAAAGTCACAACTGATCCTGAAGAAATTCAAAAGATTATCAGACATTACTATGCACACCTATATACAAATAAACTTGAAAACCTAAAGAAATGGAGAACTTTCTGACATTACAAAACCTCACACAACCAAAGTTGAAACAAGAAAAAAATTGAAACTCTAAACAGACTAATAACAATCCAAGAAATTGACGGTCATGAGAAATCTCCCCACAAATAAAGCCTCAGACCAGATGGCTTCCCAGCTGAATTCTACAAGACATACAAGAAGGAGCTGATACCAATCTTATCAAAAATATTCTGGGCAATTGAAAATTATAAAATTATCTCAAAATCATATTATGTAGCTAACATCACACTGATACCCACATCTGGCAAAGACCCAGTAAAGAAAAAGAATTACAGGCCAATCTCCTTAACGAGCATAGATGCAAAAATTCTCAACAACATTCTAGCAAATCAGATCCAACAACACATCTCATAGTGACCATGAGCAGATGGGCTTCATTCCTGGGATGCAGGGCTGGTTGGTTCAACATTCACAAGACCATAAATGTAATTCAATGCATTAGCAAATGTAGAAACAAGAACCACACCATTGTATTATTAGATGCAGAAAAAGTATTTGACAAAATCCAGCATCTCTTCTTGATAAAAACCCTTAGACACCTAGGCATAAAAGGAACATTCCTCAAAACATTAAGAGCTATCTATAATAAACCCACAGTCAACATTTTGCTCAATGGGCAGAAGTTGGAAGCACCCCCCCCCCCCCCCCAGAATTGGAAAATGACTAGGATGCCAATTCTCTCTTTTTTTTCTTTTTAAAATTTCTTTATTAAAGATGTGGGGTACAATTCAGGATTAGTTATACAAATGTCATTATGCAGGTATCCTTATTGATGAGGTGTGGATGCCCACTCTCACCCCTCCTGTTCAACATAGTGCTGAAAGTCCTAGCCAGAGCAATCAGACAAGAGAAGGCAATCAGGGGTATCCACATGCAAAAAGAGGAAGTTATCTCTCTCTGCAAATGATGCAACTCTATACATTGAAAAATCAGGGAGTCTGTCAAAAATCTCCTCAGTCTGATAAACTACTTTGGTAATGGTTTGGGGGTACAAAATCAACATGCAAAACGCAGTTGGATTTCTATACACCAGCAACAAGCAGGTAGAAAAAACAAAAGCACAAGCCCATTCACAATAGCCATAAAAACAAAAACAAAAAATTAAATGCCTTAGCATTTACCTAACCAGAGAAAAAAAGGCCTTTACAACTAGAACTACAAAGCACTGCTCAAAGAAATCAAGGATCACACAAACAAATGAAAAATCCTTCCTTGCTCATGGATTGGAAGAATCAGAATTGTGAAGACGCCCATCCTACCCAAGATAATCTATAGAATAGATGCAATGCCCATCAAATTACCAATATCGTTTTTCTCAGACCTGGAAACAACAATAACAATATTCATATGGAAACAGAAAAGAGCATGAATAACCAAAACAATCATCAGTAAAAGTAACAAAGGGAGAGATATCACACTTCCAAACTTTAAATTTTATTACAAGTCTACAGTAACCAAAACAGCCTGGTATTGGTACAAGAATAAACACAGAGAGCAATGAAACAGGGCAGAGATTCTAGAAGCAAAAACACGGTCTCTCATCAGCTCATTTTTGACAAAGCCACCAATAACAATCACTGGGGAAAGGAGACCATATTTAGCAAATGGTGCTGGTAAAATTGGCTAACCACATGCAGAAGAATAAAACTGGACCACTTTACATATCACCATATACATAAATAAACTCAAGATGGATCACAGATCTAAGTGCAAAACCTCAAACTATAAGAGTCCCAGAATAAAACATAGAAAACACCCTTATACACATCAGAGTAGGCAACAGATTCTTGACCAAGTCCCCAAAAGTGAATGCTATAAAGCTAAGATAAACAAGTGGGAACTTATCAAACTGGAAAGCTCTTGCACAGCAAAAGAAATCATCCAGAGAGTAAAGAGACAGCCCTCACTTTAGGAAAAAAATATTTGCAAATTATTCATCTGACAAAGGCCTAACATCCAAGATCTACCAAGGAATTCAAATGAAGTGAAAGGAAAAAAACAATCTCAAAAAATGGGAAAAGGACATAAAGAGGCACTTCTCAAAAGAAGACATACAAGCAGCCAACAGACGCATTAGAAAATACTCAGTTTCACTAATCATTGAAGAAATGAAAATGAAAACTACAGTGAGATACTAGCTAAAACCAGTAAGAATGACTATCATTAAAAAGTCAAAAACAACAGGTGTTGGCATGACTATGGAGAAAAGGAAACGCCTCTATAGTTTGGTGGGAACGTAAACTAGTTCAGCCTTAATAGAAGGTAGTGTGGCAATTTCTCAAAGAACTAGAACTTGAGTTTCCATATGATCTAGCAATTCCTCTCCTGGAAATGTACTTGGAGAAACATGAATCATTCTACCTAAAAGATACCTGCACACATATGTTCATTGCAGCACTACTCACAATAATAAAAACATGGAACCCACCCTACTGCTCATCAAAAGTTAATGTCCAGTGAAGTGGACTGGATAAATAAAATGTGGTGCATGTACACAATGGATTATTATACAGCCATAAAGGAGAACAAAATCGTGTCCTTCTCAGAAACATGGATGGAGCTGCAGATCATCATACTAAGTGAACTATCACAGAAACAAATAACTGAATACCACATGTTTTTGCTCATAAACAGGTCCTGATCACTGGTCCCATGAGCACAAGGGTGGGATCAGCAGATGGTGGACACTGCTAGGGGAGGGAGGGAAGCAGGAAGGATGGGCGGGGGCATACACACTAGGTACCAGGTCCACTATAAGGGGAGAGAGGGCTCACTAAAAGTCCCAACTTCACCTGCATGCAACTTACTTATTTAGTAAATCCTCATATGTACCCCACAACTCTAATATTTTTTAATCCATAAGAAAAAAGTCATCAAGATTAACTCAGGGGCTAGATGAATATCAGAAACCAAGAGAAAGCGCAGAGTTTTTGAAGACTAGAAGACCTCAGCTCTTAATAGCAATGGGACTTTGGGAAACTGGTTTAATTTCTCAAGTACCTGCTTTTCATTTGCCAGAATGGGTGATGTATTACCTAATCACAAGGTTATTAAGAAAATGACATGAGATAATCCAGTAAAATGTAGTATCTGGCAATACTGGGTTTCAGTAAATATGATCTTTATATTCTTCATCAATAGTTGGCAAAAATTATATATACCTATGATTGCAGTACAGAAAATGAATACAAGAAAGTCATAAAAGATGTAGTAATTTTCAAAAATATATTTATTGCTGACCAGGTGTGGAGGCTTTTGCCGATAGTCCCTGCACTTTGCGAGGCTGAGGCGGAAGAATTACTTGAAGCCAGAAGTTCTTGAACTTAGTGAGATTCTGTCTCTACAAAAAAGTAAAAAAATATAACCAGGCAGTGTGGCATGTACCTATAGTCCTAGCTACTCAGGGAGGTAAGCCAAGAGAATTATTGTTTGAGCTTAGAAGTCAGAGGCTGAAGTGAGCCAGGTTGGCACCACTGCACTCCAGTCTAGCAACAGAGAAAGACCTTGTCTCAAGAAAAAATGAAAAACAAATCACTGCAAAACTCCCTGATTAAATGCATAATAGCCTAAGAATTTTATTCTGTCTTTAATAAATAACACCTTGTGAAACTGGGGTGGCATGAAACTATACACAATGCAGAAATAAAATGAGATAATATTCTCGCTTTTCAAATTAAAATTTAGATAATTCCTTTAAGTTGGAGAATATGGTTTAAAAATCTTATAACTTATCATAGACATTTTAGTTTAAATCTATTAGAGAAGTTTGAAAGGAGAAACAATTGGATGCAAGTGTGTGGGGATGCAAGTGAATTTTACCTAAGGATTGGAGGCCCTGCTCCAGCCACTGTCATCTGAAGGTGTTTGGTTCTTAAGTTCACAAATGTCCCAATTTTTCTTTACCTCCCTATAGGGCTATATAAGAATTGTGTACATTTTTTTTCTTAGAACATTTGCCCATGCATTCTTCCTTAAATTTGTGTCCTTTGGCATCTGCTTATCTGACTGATTCCCATCTCAAGGGAAGAGAACAGAAATGATTTTTTCATACAAGGATGATAACCCAATCCATCTTGGGAATTTTTTTTTGTATTCACGACAGTTCCATATATAATAAAAAATCTAGAGTTCCTCTAAAGAAGAAAAATTTTCTAGGTAAGATAACCAAGGGCAACCTCTTCATAAGGGACCTGGGTAACAGTTGCAGATGGGTCACATAAGGGACAGCTTCTCCTGAAGCTATCCAGTCATTTGTCATGATGTAGATTAGTCTGATGATTGGTGAAAGTCAGCCGTGAAGTGGAAGGAGATGACAAAAATGAAGCCATGGAAGATTATGGGTTTTAAATAGAGTGAGTATGTAATTTACCAAACTGGGACATGCTGAGGGTAAAAGAAGCAGCTGTTAATAATTGGAAAAGGAGGGAAATGGGAAAACAGTTGTAAACTAGTACTATCCGTGGCAAAATAGGACATATGGCCATCTCACGTTAAACCTACAAAAGCATTTATCAAAATATAGTACTTGAGCTAAAATTAAAATAGCACATTGCCTCTTCCTAACAATATTCATTTCATGAGATGTTATGAAACAAATGGGTCATGGAGTCAGTCAGCTTGAGTTTAATTTCCAGCTGCATAGTACTACTAGACCTGTAAAGTTCTGAGTTATTTTATTTCTTTGTTTTCTAATTGTCTCATCTATGAAATGTGGATAATAAAAATAAAAACTACATTATAAGGTTGCTATAAAGCTTAAATGAGTACTGGGTTTGTCATGACATTAGTCAAGCTCTGCTGTAGTGGCAAAGAGTTCTCAAATCTTAATAGACTACCACATTTATTTCTTTCTCACTTTATTTGAAGGTCAAGGACTAGCTTGACCCTAATAGGCCCTTTTTGACTTAGCAGGGCTTGACCCAGCATCACAAGTCTTTTTATTCCAGTTCCAAGATGAAAGAGCAACACTATTGGGCCTTAATTCTTGTGACTGAGGGCAGAAGCCCAAAGAAACAGAGACAAACCAAGGATACTACTTTGCCAAGGTATGTTTACACTCACTCAGATTACATCATCAAAGTCATAAATTCAATACCCCAATTAAGGGGGTAATGACACATACTCTGTCTACAGGGAAGTACAATAAGAGTGAACCAGGAGTGAGTAACTATGAATGAGTCATGCCATCCACTTCAGACCTTAAGGGAATTATTGGAACAATAAGCATTTCTGCAAATGTCACATATTTTTGTTAGCAATAAGTGTACACATGATGATTCTTGCACTCCCATTAAGTGACAGTCCTGTTATATACCTTGTAGTAACTATATTAGTGACTAAGATCTCAATGTTGGTGATTCTGTTTACCTAAAAGAAGCAATAAAAGCACAAGAGAAATGTGAAAAATTTAGTGCTAACCAGAGAATAAAAATTGGTTGCTGTGCAGAAGTGTATTTGTACCAGCTCATGAGAGGCAACTGTATGTGTCTCTTCCCAAACATTGCATTAAGTGATGTCATGCTAATTATTTGAAGTGGGCATGCCAGTAGCATTGACAACATGAAAATTGTCAAGTGCTATGAATCATGTAATATTTACTTACGTTTTAAAAATTTGGGTGAGGAGAGATCTGGTTGTTAAACATTTACAAGTATACCACAGATCATGGGACAGTATTTCCCTTTCATCTACCCCTTTTCTAATATGATCCAACAGTCCAGAGTGATAGTAAGGTAAGGGCAAGCTCTCTAGGCACTAGGCCACCCATGTTGTTCTGAGTCCAGAACAAAGCCTCATTCAGGTTTTAAGTTGAGAATGAAGAATAAAGTTTTTTCATGTGTTTGATGGCTGCTAGTATGACTTTTGAGAAGTGTCTATTCATGTCTTTTGCCCATTTTTAATGGGACTGCTTTTTTTTTTCCTTTTGGCACATTTGTGTACCTTATACAGCCTGGATGTTAATTGAGGTACCACCTAACTTCAGTAAGTATGGCCATCATTAATAAAACAAAATCTACAGATGCTGGAGAGAATGTGGAGAAAAGGGAACTCTTCTTCACTGTTGGTGGGAATGCAAACTAGTTCAACCTCTTTGGAAAACAGTGTGGTAATCCCTAAGAGAACTAGAAATTGACCTACCATATAACCCAGCAATTTCCCCTTCTGGGAATATACCCAGAAGAACTTAAATCACTCTACAAAAATGATATTTGAACATGCATGTTTATCGCAGCACTATTTACAATAGCAAAAGCATGGAACCAACCATGCTGCCCATCAAAACTGGACTGGATTTTTAAAATGGAATGTTGCTCAGTCATAAAGAAGAACAAAATTATGAATTTTGCAGCAACATGCATGGACTATAATACTCAGAGATTTAACACAGAAACAAAGAACTGAGTACCACATGTTCTCACTCATAAGCAGACCCTGAACATTTACTATAATACTGTGAGAAAGGGATTGGCAGTCACTAGAAACTGCCAGAGTGGGGGGTGGGGGGTGGGGGGGTGCACATACATATCAATAAGGATACCTGATCTCAAACCAGGTGAAGTGGGGACCAAAGGGAGGTCCAAACTTACCTGTATGGTGGCCATTGTATACCTAATCCTGAATTGTACTCCATATCTTTACAACTTAAAAAAAAGAGTGAAGTTCATTTATGGTACCATCTAATGAAACCACACTAACTAGATCACAGTTAGCCTTTGAAACAACAGGTAAGCTGTATGTTGAACACTCTGAAATGTACAGACTCAAGTCATTTACAGATGTTAGTGTTATATCCTTTAGTTGCCTGAGCTTTTCTTCTGAGATCCAAACTCTTTCGAAACTTCTTAGATCTTCCCTTAAGGTAGAATTCAGTAGGTCTCTTAAGGTCCAGGCTCTAAACTCTGCTTACTTCATGTTCCTGCCCTCTTTCTTGATGCAACACTAGTATCACCAAGTGGGGTCTTATGACCAGGGAAATCACAAGCAGTGTATGTACTCTTAGTTAAGACTGAAAACTTTGCTTACTTGATCAATTCCCTCTAAAGGAGTTTCTGGACCTCTTTCCTTTCTCATTTAAGCGAATAAAGACCACTCCACTACTCTACAGATGTTGTTTTTTTTTCTTTTTTATATCATTCATTTTTACCCTAGTTCTGATTTACTTGAAAATAATATTGACTAGCTCCTTTTATTTTCTTTAACCAACCTTGATGGCTAACCCTCCTCCTCTCCAATAATTCCTCCTCTAATAATTAGCATTAATATTCTCCTTTTATCTGTGTCTTTTAAACGAGATCACTATTACAAAATGCCTTTGTGTATTTTTCCATTTGTCTTGCTTTTATTATTTTTCAACTTCAAAACAATTCTTTTAAAAAATGACATTTCTCCCTATAATTATAATTCCCCATACTAAGCTATGTAAGCATCACTTGTCCCAATTCCTTTTTCTTTTCAAATGATAGTGTCCCTTTAACTGGCAGATGAATTTGCTTCACCCAGATGCAGTATAATTTAACTATCATAGACACCATTGTTGTCTATTTCTTTTTTTCCCTATTGTTATGAGTATGTCCAAGTTTTCCTCACTACTTCTAATGTTTTGCATGCACATTAAATTTTGGTTTTCTTATTAGTTTCTCGGAACCTAAAAACCATCTTCCTTGTTTCTTTGACATTATTCCAGTGGAATATCAAGGGGCTGATGGGAATGGACTGTCCGAGTAAAGGCAATAATGGTGAGTCTTGTCATTAAAGAGAAATAATTAAACCAACTAGAAGGAGCTCTGCAATATTATTATTATTATTTTTTGAGTTGGAGTCTCACTCTGTCGCCCAGACTGGAGTGCAGTGGCTGCTCCCAGCCACTGCAGCCTTGACCTGCTGGGCTCTGGTGATCCTTTTGCCTCAGTCTTCTGAGTAGCCAGAATTACAGGCACGTGCTACCATGCCTGACTGAATTTTTTATTTATTGTAGAGATGAGGTCTCACCAAGTTGCCTAGGCCGGTCTCGAACCCGCGGGCTCAGGCAATCCACTCACCTCAGCCTCCCAAAGCACGGGATTACAGGCTGAGCCACCGAGCCCGGCTTCTGCAATACTCTTGAGTGTTAAAGTAATGTCTGACTTCTTAAAGCGTTTGCACTCACAGATCTTTTAGCATGTGTGAGTCACTGTTACCTCGAGACTAACATCACTGGCAGGCATCACCAACCTGATCAACCTGTGTGGCTATTCATGTACCACACAGGGCTTACCTATTTTGAGGAGTCTGTGCTATTCTTTCCTGAAGATGAAGAGGACATCATTTGGATTTACCTATCATATGACTCCCCAGATGACCCATATGTATACTTTAGGATGACTGTTACAACTACAACTAATTTTCAAGAGATGTTTCTTTTCCCCCAGATATTCACCTCTGGTAACTCTACTTAGGACTGGTTCTTATCATATACTCTCTCTGGCCCTGTCATATTCATTGCCTCTTACAGTTTTAGGTCATGAATGAGTTATCCTAGTCACATCTATGATGTTTGACAACCCTATCCACACATTTCCACAATCTTATAGATGAGACTGGGGATGCAAAGTGGAAAGTCATCAGAGTGGTCCAATAGTCAAGAGTAGCCTGGATTTCCAACAGGGTCAGGATTAGGGTGAAGTAACTGAGTCACTTACCCGGGACATAAAATTTAAGGAGACACCAAAAAAACTCAGCAATCAAGATAAACAATATGCTAATGCAATGTTTCAAAACAGTCAATATTAATGCAAAAAAACTATGATGAACAAAATACCAAAACAATTAATAAAGATGGATCAGTAGTACTGACTTTGCCTTTTGCCTCAAGTTCTAATGTAGTTTGACACAGCACTGGTTACAGCATTCAACTGTAAATGATAGAGCAAGAAAGGCAACTTGGAGTCTACTGGAGGTTGAGTAGTTAGGAAAAGCCTACTGAGGTGAGACCTGAAAAATAGGAAAGAACCAGTCATGTCAAGGGAAATAAAAAGCTGGTGCCAAATTTCTAAGCTGGCAATGCATTTGACATATGAAAGGAAACCAAATACGACTCATGCAGTTGAGGCATATTTGGTGAGAGGAAACGTGGTGAGAGAGAAGGACAGAAAGGCCAACAAAGGTTTTTATAGGGCCTTTGAAAAACCCATATTCAAATTTTATTTTTAACACATGGGAAGTCACTGGAGTGTCTTAAGCAGAAAAGTGATGTGATTTTTATACAACAAAAAAAGTTTCTGATTTAAGTTCCATGGATAATAAAATTTAGGCTAATAGGAGTAGACATGATGAGTTGTACAGTGGGTAGGTATGGGTTTAAGAGGGCTGGAAAATGTGGAATGCTTTGCCTAATAATTTTAATCTAGGAGAAAATGATCATCAGTAGATACACAGTGGGGTAAGAGATAAAACATGAAATGTTTTTTTCAGAAAGTACTTAAGCAAATGTGATATCATGGTATAATGAGAAACAGATATTTGTTCTTTGTCCTCAGTTCCTAGAACAGAGCTCCTAAAATTATTATAATTTCCTGAGTAGTATGGGGTGATAGGAGCATCTTTTGTTATAATATTTAGTCTTACTCCCTGGATTTCTGATACAAGAGCATCTAAGACCCTTGGAATCTCTGGGGTGTTAAGAGTGCCTTTTGAATGATAATGAGATGACTGGAAGCTGGGGGGAACCTAGACAGTTTCAGGGTGAGAACTGGTCATAAGAAAGACCTAGGCATGTTTAGAGAGGGTTGGAACATTCATCCCTACCCCTGACTTCTAGGGAGGCGAGAGTGACTACAAATTAAGTCATCAATAGACAATGATTTAAACAGCTATGCTTATATTATGGAAGTTCCATAAAAGCCCTTAATGATGGAGTTCAGGAAGCTCCTGGGTTGGTGAATACATCAAAATACCAGGAGGTTGGCTTACCCAGAAGCTTCATCCCCCTTCCCACATAGTCTGCCCTATGTATTTCTTCTGTTTGGCTGTTCATGAGTTATATTCTTTATAATAAACCAGTAACAGTAAATGAACTATTTTTCTGACTTCTACAAACCATTCTAGGCAATCATTAAACCTAATGTGGAGGCCTGAGAACCCTCAATTGATACCAAGTTGGTCAGAAATAGAGAAAGCCCTGGACTTGTGATTAGACTATGACATGGTAGTGGTTTTGCGGGACTGAACCCTTAACTGATAGATAGCTATCCAGGTAGATACTGACAGAATTGAGTGATAGGATACCTAGTTGGTGTTGGAAAATTGGTTGCTGTGGGAGACACATACACACATATGCACACATTTGGTGTCAGACGTGTTCAATGTGTAGAAAAAGATCTTAACAGTAAATATCCTGGGAAGTGCAGTTGGATGGTAGGAGTTTGGAGTCACCTACTTGATATATGTAAGCCTCAATTTAAAGTAACATGAGTTAGCCTTGAGGTGACAAAGGCCAGATATAGTTGCCAGGGTACAGATGGATAATTGAGTAAAAACTTGCGAACAGTAAGCATCCAGACTACAGTAATATCTTCCCCTAATTTGCAAGCTAGATTGCTCTCTGCTTCTATTTCACTGAACCAGTAACTTTAAAGGACTTAATCATTGAGGAGAATATAAAAACAAATGTGAAGGTTGATTTTATATGTATTGTGGCTGAGTCTTTGTGCCCAGATATTTATTCAAACATTATTTCGGATGTTTCTGTAAAGGTGATTTTTGGATAAGATTTACATTTATATCTGTGGACTTTGAGTAAAGCAGATTGTCCTCTATATTATGGATTGGCCTCACCTAATAAGTTGAAGGTCTGAATAAAGCAAAAATCTGGCCTCCCCTGAACAAGAGAGAATTCTGTCAGCAGCTAGTATCTGTACCTCACTTGTAACACTGACTTTTTCCTTGGTTGTACAGCAGACTGCCTTTGGATTCAACTTTTTCCTGAGTCTCCAGCCTGCCAGACTCCTTCATCAGATTTTGGTCTCACCAAAACTCCACGTGAGCCAATTTTCTCTCTCTCTCTCTCTCACTCTCTCTATCGATAGATAGATAGATAGGTAGGTAGATAGATAGATAGATTGATAGATATATCACATAAATTATTATATGTGTATGTATGTATATATCTGTGTATCTGTGTGTTTATATGTATGCGATTGTATGTATGTGTATGCATACATATGTGTATGTATATATATGTGTGCATGCAGATACATATATATGCATACACACATACAATCACTTATTTTGGATGGTAAAACAAGGCAAGATGGGTACTTGCATAGATACAGGGCAAAGATGTAATTTATAAAAGTGACCCTTGACACGCAACTGGATGAAGCATTCCATATTTTTTTAAAAGTGATTTTTCTGAAACAATTAAATGATGCATTACAAAATCACAACAAAATATCATAGTTTTGCATAAAGTGTCATCCATTGCAGACACCTCTAAAATCTTGCATCTCCTTATTTTTTTCTCTTAATCTCCCAAGGTATCCCATGAATGGAATGGGAATGTTTGGTCACTTTCAGATGAAAATTTTGAGAAACAGTGCATTGGTGTCTTTTGAAAATTGTCATTACTTTTTTTTTTTTTTACTTAATTGCACTTTTAGAAAGTCGAATTTACCTTGAAAATTAATTCATATTGTTAATTAATGAAAATTAATTCATTACTTACTGGAATAAGTAAAATATGAGATTAGATCTTATTACTTTTCCCCACATATAGATAAAAGTTTTACTTAAAAGTGTGCAATTGAATATTAAAATTGGTAGTGAGAAGTTGCTGATTCTCAGTCAAGTGGAAAGAACATCACTGAGTGACATTTTTTTTCTTATGAAATAAATACATGTACATCCCAGTTGTAAGTGTGGGTGGGACTGTGCTATAAAGTGAAGCGTGTTGTAAGTAATATGGAGTGACCTAGTTTTCTGAACATAAACTCCCAATTTGGGATTTATGGAGACACAGACTTTAGAAATCAAGTGGTGAATAACTATTTCCGTCGGTATATAAAAGCATCATCACCCCACATCCTGAGTAATATAAATGGAAGCACCAAGAAAATGATTTATTGTTCATAAATCAAAAGTATCTAGAAGCAGGAGAAAATGTCTCTTTGGTATTTGCTGCCCTATTTAATGAAAAGAAGATAAGGTTTAGGGAGAAAACCTTCAACTGCTTATATATGGGGACAGCAAAAAAAATGAATCAGTCAAATGTATGGGAACAACATGACACAAAAGAGTATGTGCCATTAGTTTTTAAGACTAGAGGAAATTGGCCGGGCTCAGTGGCTCAGCCTTTAATCCCAGCGCTTTGGAAGGCCAAGGCGAGTGGATTGCTTGAGTCCACGGGTTCAAGACCCGCCCGGGCAACTTGGCGAGACCTTGTCTCTACAATAAATCAAAAATTAGCCAAGCGTGGTAGCACATGCCTGTAGTTCCAGCTACTTGGAAGGTTGAGGTGGACGAATCGCCGGAGCCCAGTGGGTTGAGGCTGGTATGGCTGGGAGCGTGCCACTACACTCCAGTCTGGGCAACAGAGTGAAACTCCAACTCAAAAAAAAGAAAAAAGAAAAAAGAAAAAGAATAGAGGAAATCAGAGGTGGACACAAAGGGACATGCAGGCCAGTATCTGTCAGAGAGGCAACATTGAAGCAAATAGACTAGGAAAGTGAGATGCTATAGGGGCAATGTTTCTCCAGTTCTAGTGTGCTATTTAACTCTATTGAACAATTTTATTTAATTCAATTAAGTATAGTTAATTGGACACAGTAGTTTTGTTTTGTAGTCTTTTGATTAGTACATTTGAAATAATTCCTCTTATTAAGAGCAAAGTAGCCAAGTTAGATCTCATGTCTCATGTGTTCCTGAATTTTCAGTGGCAATTTTACAAAAGGAAAGATTCTCAAGAGCCTTCTCTGTGACTCTGATAACACCTTTAGTGCAGTCAATAATTTGAACGACAGTTCAAACGATTGAGGAAGCTGTGGTGTGACAATGGGAAATGAAAAAATAAAAACTTCAAAAAATTACAAATAACAAAATTATGTATGGAAAGCACATTAATGGTTCCCAGGGGTTAAACAGTAGTGAAGGGAAAGGGAAGTGACTATAGCCCTAGAAGGATAGCAGACATTGCCCTAATGATGGAGGTGCTCTGTCCAAATAACTTATTGGTGGTCATATGTGATGAGAATGCAGAAGACTAAATACATACTGGAAAGAATGTATGCACAACTCGTGAAATCTGAAAACTGAATATGGTCCGTAGATTCTATCAATGTCAGATTCCTGGTTTTGCTATTATACCATAGTTTCGCAAGATGTTACCATTGGGAGAAAGTGGGTAAATGGTATAGAGAATTTCTCTGTATTATTTCTTACAACTACAAATTCATCTGCAATTACCTCAAAATTAAAAATTTAAAAACAATATGGTTTAATCTTTCAATTTAAGTTATCCTAATAGATGTGTGGTGACATCTTATTGTGGTTTTAATTTGCACTAATTGGTTTAATTTGTACTTATTTTGTATCTAAATCTTCCGTGAAGTGTTTTCAAATTTTATAATTATTTTTTACTGATTATTTTCCTATGATTGAGTTTTGAGATATTTTAAAAATATATTCTGTTTACAAGATCTTATCAAATATGTGTTTTGCAAATATTTTATCTGCCTGTGGCTTTTCATGCTCTTACTAGTGTTTTTTGCTTTTGTCTTAAAGTAAATAAAAATAAAATATTAGTTTATTTGGAAAATGTAAAGTATTTTTATAGTGTGATTTGTGTATAGTGAAGGAGCACAGATAAATGAAAGATATCGAAATTCTGTAATGTTTAATTGCTTTTATGAATTATATATAGTTTTCTATTATATTTCCTGTTTGGTTATTTTGGGGCTAGACAAATGTATTTTATTTCTTTTAGAAAGTAAATTATTTATTAATACAAAACAAAAAATACCTGTGGGATTTTCAACAAAAGGAAGCAAAGTTTCACATTGCCTTCAAATATTAATACACTGAAATCAATGTTAATTATGTTTAGTATAAGTACCCGAAAATGTGAATTATTTTTTGTATCTTTTTGAAATTTTTTATTTTTATTTTGGTTTCAAGGGTACATGTGCAGGTTTGTTATATGGGTATATTGCATAATGGTGAGTTTTGGGTCTCTATTGAGCCCATCAATCAAATGGTGAGCATGGTACCCAACAGACAGTTTCTCAGCCCTTGCCACCCTTTCTTCCTTACACCTTTGGGGGTCTTCAGTGTCTGTTGTTTTTAATCCCTATGCCCATGTGTAACCAGTGTTTAGCGTCCACTTATAAACAAGAACATGCAGTACTAATTTGCTTAGAATAACGATCTCCAGCTTCAAAAACAAAATCTTGCTCTTTTTATGACTGCAAAGTATTCCTTGGTGCAATTTTTTTATCAAATCCACCATTGATGGGCACTTAGATTTGTTCCATATTTTTACTAGTATTAACAGTGCTTCAATGGACATATGAGTGCAGGTGTTTTTTGGTGGAACAATTTATACTCTTTTGGTATAAGCCCAGTGGGATTGCTGGGTCAAATGGTAAGTCTATTTTTATTTCTTTGATAAATCTCCAAACTGCTTTCCACAGAGGCTGAACTAACTTGCATTCCCACCAATAGTTTATGAGCAATGCCTTTTCTCTACAACTTCGTCAGCATCTGTTGGTTTTTGATTTATTAATAATAGTCACTCTGACTGATGTGAAATGGTATCTCGATGTGGTTTTGATTTGCATTTCTCTGATAATTAGTGATGTTGGACATTTTTTTCATATGTTTGCTGGTTGCTTGTATGTATTCTTTTGAGAAGTGTCTGTTCATGTCCTTTACCCATTTCTTTATGGGGCTATTTTTCCCCCTGACAACTTGTTTAAGTTCCTTATAGATACTGGATAGTTGTCCTTTGATGGATGCATAGTTTACAAATATTTTCTCTCAGACATACAAAAAAGAGGCATAACCAATCCTACTAAAATTATTCCAAACACTCAATATCTTTCTGGTATCAATATCTGGCACACAACAAAAAAAGAAAACTCTTCCAATATCCCTGACAACATAGACACAATAATTCTTAACAAAATATTTGCAGACTGTATCTAACAACACATCAAAAAAATCATTCATGATGACCACGTGAGCTTTATTCCTGAGATACAAATCTGGTTCAACATCCACAATAAACAGAATAAACATAATACACCACATAAACAGAATTCAAGACAAGAACCATGTGATCATCTCATTAGAGGCAGAAAAAAAAGCTTTTAATATGCTTCAACATCCGTCATGAAAAAAGCTCTCAACTATCTAGGCATTAAAGAAACACACCTCAAAATAATAAGAGCTATTTGTGACAAACACAACTATCATCAGACTGAATGAACAGAATTCGGAGGTACATCTGGAACAAGACAAGGATGCCCATTCTTACCACTCTTGTGTAACATAGAACTGGAAGTTCTAGCCATAATAATCAGGCAAGAAAAAGAAACTAAAGGTATTCAAATGAGAAAAAGAGGAAGTAAAATTATCTCTCTTCACAGACTATCTGATTTTGTATCTAGAAAACCCTAAAGATTCTACCAAAAGACTCCTTGACATGATAAGTAACTTCAGTAAAATCTTGGAATACAAAATCAACATTCAAAAATCAGTAACATTTCTATACATCAACAATATTCAAGCTGAAAAGCAAATAAAGAACACAATCCCATTTAAAATAGCAACACAAAAAATGAAGTAAAATACTTGGGAATATATCTAACCCAAGAGGTGAAAGAGCTCTATGGTGAGAACTACAAGACATTGTCGAAAGAAATCAATAATGACATGAACAAAGAGAAAAAACATTTCACGCTCATTGATTGGAAGAATCAATATTGCTAAAGTGTCCATACGGCCCGAAGCAACTTATAGATTTAACACAATCTCTATCAAACTACCAGCATTTTTACAGATGTAGAAAACAGAACTTAAATTCATATGAAAACAAACAAAAAAGAGTTCAAATAGGCAAAGCAGTTCTAAGCAAAAATAACAGTGCAGGAGGAATCACGTTACTAGACTTCAGCTTTTACCACAAGGCTACAAAACAGCATGTTACTGGTACAAAAATAGACCAATGGTAACCAAAACAGCATGTTACTGGTACAAAAATAGACCAATGGTACAGACATAGACAAATAGAAAGGAATAAAGAACCCAGAAATAAAGTCACTGACCTATAGCTAACTGATCTTTGATAAAAGTTGACAAAAATAAACATTGGAAATGAGACACTTCACTCAATAAATTTGCTAAGAAAACTGGCTAACCATATGCAGAAGAGTTAAATTGGACCTGTCTCTCTCACCATGTGCAATTAACTCAAGATAGATTAAAGGCTTAAATGTAAGACCTCAAGCTATAAAAATCTTGAAAGAAAGCCTAGAAAACACTTGTCTGGACCAGTGCTGTTTTAAGTGAAGAAGTTTTAATTTTATGCAGCTTAATTTACCAATTTCTTGTTTTATGAAAGTTTTACTTATTTTAAGAACTCTTTGTTTAAGACAAAGTCACAGAGCTTTTCTGTATACCAAGTGTTGATAAAGATAGAGAAGAAATTAAACTATTTACACTACTAGTGGGAAGGTAAAATATTACAACCTCTTAGAAAACCTCTAAAAATGTTAACATATTCCCATCATATGACTCAGTCATAACATTCCTAGGTATTTATCCAAGAGAAAAGAAAGCTTGTGTCCATGTAAAGGCATGTACACAGATGCTTATCATACGTTTAATTATAACAGCCCCAAACTGGAAGCAATCCAAATTTATACCAAGAGATGAATGGGTGTACAAATTATGGTACATTCACTCAGTGATATGGTACTAAATAATAAAAAAATGATATCAATATAAATGTAATTTGGTTAAATCTTAAAATAATTGTTCCAAGTTTCTAAAAAAAAAAGCCAGAACACACACACACGAGTATATATTGTGTGATTTTATGTGTATAAGAACTCCAAAAATATAAGCAAATCTGTATCAGCAGATGTGAATCACTGGTTGCGTGTGAACGGGTATAAAAGGGGTAATAGAAAGATCATAAAGGGACAATGAGGTGATAGATATCTTGATTGTAGTGATAGATGATAGTTTCAAAAGTGCAAACATATCAAATTGCACACTTTACATATGTGCAGTATATTTATCAAAGCTGTTAAAAAAAACAAAACGAGAATACAGGGCCCTTCTGCTTCCTTTTGGACTGTTGAAAGTTGCTATAGTAAGTGACAGAGGTCCTGTTATTTCCCCAGAACATTTTCTCTGTTTTCTCTTTCCAGCAAAAGCCACAAGCCACTGCAAAAGGGACAGAAAATGTTCTCGCACTCAAAGTCCAGGAAAAGATTTGCTACTTTGTGAATAGGGTAGAAACCGAAGTCAACTACCCGTTAGAGAAGCCAATAATCCCTCTTGAGCATATATCCAGTCCTGATGTGAAGCCAAGGGAGGTCTGGAGACTTTCTCCTGCCTACGACTTGCCCCAGAGTAAAGACACAGCTTGGTGGGAGTTGGAAGAGGACTGAAACAACAAGAATGTCCCACCCCTGAGATCCAGGCTCACAAGGGCAGCTTAAGACTGAGGTTGGTCCAGGAACACAGAGAAACAAGATTAATGTTAAACATCGTTTCATTGGCTTTCCTCAAAAAGAGGTACCCTTTGCATATGCTGCTTCTATAGGACATATGTCCACTGAGCCATCCTGGATTAGCAAGCTTTGACAATGTTTCTACAAAAATATCAGACTATGGTTATCTGATGGATAAAGAGGAAAGGCTGTGTTCCCTCCTAAAGTTAAAGGCACGTCCATAGCCCAACCTTTTCTCCATCCAGTAACATAGAGAAAAGTGTTGAATAGCAGAGGAGTACCATCCAGATCCTTCTACATCTCATAGCACACATTTCTCAGGTGGAGGAAATTAGATGTAAGTGTTCATCTAGTAGAAATGCTAGAGGTATTGAGCATATTATCTTTTTCCTTCAAATGATTTTGTCAGGAAAGAAATTGTTATTATTATTATTGCTTTCTGACCATTTTTGGAGCAAGTCATCAGTTGGTAGACATTAATTCTTATTCTTTACTAAAGAAAAGACATTTATACATCATGAGATATCTTGAATAGAGTCAATTTCATTGAAAAAAATTGCCACAATGAAACATTAATAGGCTGCTTAATATGGAAATTTTTTAATGCCTATCTACATTGCTTGTTGAAAGACATTTCTGTAGATTTTCCCCCTCAGAAGCATTTTTAAAACATTGTAGAATCATTGCTCAATTTAGAATTGGTTTCAACAGTTCCCCCTAGGATAAAAATATAATAAACACATTGTGTATGTTTTTTTGAAAAATTTTAACTATTTTTCTAAGGGAATATCAAATTGAAGGATATTTTGGTTAGAGGTATTTTAACAGTACCACTTTTTACTTTTCTTCTATAAATAAGATGAATGGCATGAGTTAAATGATAGCCACCAACTCTTTACTTGACAAAATGTTTAACTTTAGCTAAAGTTAACAAGGAAAACTAAAATAATGATAGTTATTTAAAGCTGGACATGTGAGATTCCTGTTAATTCACTACAGGCAATGCCTCCTCCAACACTGTAGTTAGGAATCTATTATCACACCAAACCGCCCTCCTTTACCTGATGACCATGCCTCACAAACAGATGTCTACCACAATCCAAATTTAGTTTGAAGGGAAGGGGAAGCCCCATCTTTCCTCTCAGTTACAGTGAGTACAAAGAGCTTGGGTTTTGAGATGAGAGGGAAAATAATTCAGCTCAGCCTCACCGTCTGCATTTGGCTACCTCAGGTAAATGAATTGCAATGACAAGGAAAACAATACCTTACTCTTATTGAACACCTACATTTGCCAGCTTTTATAACAAACACTTTATATGCAATAGTACTTCCACTCTTCTCCTTGATATTATATAATCTCCCTTTGAGATAGGAAGGCATGCAGGGGTTGAATAATTTACCCATGGGTACACAGCTTGGCATAATGATCATTTTATCTCATTGATTTATTAATGTGCAATGATAGCATCTACCAGGAAGAAACTCTGCAACCCAGATCAGTGAACAATTCTCCATTTAAGGAAAAAGAAGGAATCTGATCAAGGAAAGTCAAAGGTGAGCCAGTCTAATGTTGAAGCAAGTTTATTCTTGACCCCCAACAAAAAATGTTCTTTATATTAAGTCCATGTTTGCAAGTAGAACTTCTTGTTTTCTGGCCATATAAAATCAGATCTTAAAAACAGAGTGGCTTAAGCCAGTGGAAAAGTAGATGAACCTGCTCAGGGTAGGCACAAAGAGAAGGATGCAGATGGATTCTGACTCCTATAAGATTAGAAACAAGCTTCACTGGACCAAAATCTCCCCCTCAGTAGTTAAGTTTCATTATCTATGTTTGATCAAATTCCAATATAAATCAAAATTTTAAAAACAGAAACAGGAGAAAATACCTGTTCCCTTGAAAATAGTTAGTTCCTGGTAAAAAAGAAAACTGATTTCTACATTACTGGTTATTCTGTCCGCAGCCTGGGTTTCCAAATACAAATGCCCTTCAAGCTCATGCCTTGACCCTCCTCATCCCATTGTGTACCAGAACAGTGCATGTCAATTTTTTCTGTGATACCTCATAAAGTTGCTAACAAGAGTCCTGGAACCCAGTTCCAAACTTCTGATTTAACATGTCTGGGTATAGGCCTAGATCCCCGAAATGTTAGCAACTGCATAGATCCCTCGCCCATGAAGCCAGCCTTGGGGATAAACTTCTCTGCTGCTTGCTGGTGAAATGTGTACATGCATTTACACTCAGACACATGTTCACATTTACACCTTAGCACCTTCTATCCCGTCTCCTTTTGGGAAGCTTTCCCAAGCCTCTCTTCTCTCTGGATCAAGTCACTTCAATTTGTCTAGTCAATGCCTTTTAAAAAGATAATCTTTTGGATGGGGACCACAGTCCCAATGACTGGCAATTCTACTTCTGGCTCAACAATATGAGTTTTGTTACTCTCTTGAAATAAGGTACTTGTAACCATAACACAACCTGGTAAACTTGTTAAGATAGGGGAAGAAGAAGACTTCACATTTTTTCCCAGGTTTCTACAACAAAAAAAAGGATAGAACACACCAGCTGGAGGAAAGGGATTTAGGTAAGTGTCTCACTGAGGTCATAGAGGATTGGGCAGCATTCCACAAGGCACTTGAAGTGTCTTTATATGGACATGATTTGTGTCAACCCCATTGGTGGAGATATTGCTAACGTGGTGAGAACTTCCAAGGACATCAAAACAAATTGCCCTTTGTATTCCAAACTTCAGTTAAATTAGTAAAACAGAGGTGGCAGGAAAATTTTTTAAGCATTTGATTGATAGATTGCCTCAAACAACAGAAATGTATTTTTTCACAGTTCTGGAGGTTAGAATTCAGATCAAAGTGTTAGCTGGTTTGGAGTCTCCTGAGGCCTCTCTCCTTGGCTCACAGATGACCACCTCACTGTGTGCTCACATGGCCTCTCCTCCAGGCACATGTGTGTCTTTCTGCCAGTCTTAATCTCCTTTCCTTCTCCTTCCCCCCTTTCTCTTTCTTCTCCTCTTCCTCTTTGTCCATCTTCTTCTTTGTCTTCTTTCTTGTGGCAAGAACACTTAACATGAGGCCTATCTTCTTAACAAAATATCTTTGTTAAAACACCCTATGGAATTACCAGCTTTAGTGAACTAAAAATATATATCCACGTCCTAATCCACAGAAACTGTGAATGCTATTTTTATGGTAAAATACAAAATGAATTAAGAATTTTGAGAAGGGGAGTTTATCCTAAATTACCTGGATACGTCTTAAATCAATAACGAGTGGGTTTTTTTGTTTGTTTGTTTTTGAACTGGACTCTCACTTTGTTACACAGGCTAGAGTGCAGTGGCATACTCATGGCCACCCCAGAGTCAACCTGCTGGGCACTGGCTATCCTTCTGCCTCAGCCTTCCAAGTAGCCAGAACTACAGGCTTGTGCTACAACACCTACTTTTTTTTTTTTTTTTTTAATTTTTGTAGAGATGAGGTCTTGCCAAGTTGCCAGGGCTAGTATCGAACCCGCGGGCTCAGGCAATCCACACACCTTGGCCTCCCAAAGTGCCGGGATTACAGGCTGAGCCACCGAGCTGGGCCACAAGTGTTCTCATGAGAGCAAGGCAGAGGGATAATTGATAAACGGAAAAGAAGACCATGTGAAGAAAGAGACAGATTGGAGTGAAGTAGCCACAAACTCAAGAATGACGGTGGCCATCAGATGCTGGAAAATGCAGTATCCAGAGGGAGCACGTCCCTGCTGACAATGTGATTTTAATTGAATGAAACCAATTTCAGAATTCCGACCTCCAGAACTGTAATATAATACATTTGTGTCATTTAAGCCATATCCGTTACAGTAGCAGCAAGAAACAAATACATCAACTAACAAGGAAATAACAGGTTTGGAAGAGCTGTCTAAATAGACCTAGCAGGCTTCCAAAACAAGACTAGCCCCAAACCAACTGTAGGACATTTCTTGATTTCCTCAGCTGTAGAAAGAGAATAATAACACTTATCTCCTAGGGTTGCTATAAAGATTACATAAGTTAACCTGCAAAGTGGTAAATAGTAGACATAATAAATAATAGCTACCCAGATGAGTCCTAGTTACCACAGATTGACAATTAGAAGCTCCCTTCATCTTTCCATGTTTGCCATACTTGAAAGGTGTATTTTAATTTTAAAAAAACCTTTCAGGAAGCAGAGATGTAAAAAGACTGTGTTCCCACAGTATGCTGAGCAGAATCCCATAGGTAACACAGTGACACAAAAGTTACATTTCAAGTGATCTGCTTTTCTTCAAATAACAAAAAGTGAAGCTGTTTGTTTGTCACGGAAGAAGTGTCAGAAGACTCAGATGGTTATGAAACATGATGAGAAGAGAATAAGCAGGGCGAGAGTGAGGCAAATGGCAATATTAAAACTTATGATGAAAAAAGTGGTCACGCATACCTGTATGACTTGCTTCCTTGATGCTACTGACAATCAATGTCTAGAGCTGGAGTCGAAGGAAACTTTTATTTAAAATTTGGCTGAATATAAAATACATAATTCTAGCTTTGTAAAAAATTATTTGTTTCTGTTGTTCTACAGTCAAAAAATATTTCAACTATTTTAAATGATTCATTGTTTAGTAGGTTTCTCATCAATTTTGAATACTGAACACTTGTGTGACTGTGCAAATATTTAAAAAGCTTTCCATAAATAGACAAGAAATAATAAGTGTCAGCGAAGGTATGGAGAAAAGGGATCAATTCTTTCACACTATTGGTAAGCATATGAACTGATATAGCCATTATGGAAAACAGTATAGAGGTTCCTCAAAAAATTAAAATAGAACTACCGTATAATCCAGTAATTCCACTTATAAGTATATATTCAAAGGAAATGAAATCAGAACCCTGAAGAGATATTTACACTCCCATGTTTTTTGTAGCATTATACACAATAGCCAAAATTTAGAAACAACCTAAGTGTCCATCAATAAATTAATGGGTAAAGAAAATGTGGCACACATATAAAATGGAATAATATTTACCCATAAAAGGGAAATCCTTCCATTTACAACAACATGGATGAGCCCAGAGTTCATTTTGCTAAGTTAAATAAACCAGACACAGGAAGATAAACACTATATAATCTCACTTATGTATGGAATATAAAAAAAACAAACTCATAAAGCAGAGAGTAGAATGATTGTTATGAGGGACTGGGGTCAGAGAAACGGAGGTATTGGTCATAGGAAACAAATTTTTAATTTATTAAAAATGATGAATAAATTCTGAGGATCTGATGAACAGCATAGTGAATATAGTTAATAATGCTGTATTATTTACTTGAAATTTAATACAAGAGCATATTTCAAGTTTTCACACATTAAATGACAACTTTGAAAACCAGCCCTGACCTCAGGAATTTTGTCACAAGTATTGCCTCAGTCAGCTTTGTGTTCACTTTCATTTTGTTATCTGTGCAATTCTGACCTCATTTTTGTTGTTTTGTTGGTAATTCCATTGGCTAGACTTTTGCTTTGTTTCCGATTACTGAATTCCAGTCTAGTATTTTAACTCTAGTAGTTGAGTTCTGCATTTTTTTTTTCCCGTCTTGGTTCTATGCTCTGTGATCTGGGTTCTCAAGGACCCAGTCCCAGAACTTTATTCCCTAGGGTGAAGTTCTAGCAACCTTTTACCAATACCTTTGCTGCTGGCTGTCTAGTTGTCTGGTATTGGTATCTGACTATGCCCTAATTAGCTTCTCTAGCTTGGTAGGTTGGCAGGCTTTCCATTTCATTTATTGCAGATTGATCTACTGCTCTGGAGATGCTGCAATGCAAACTCTTGAAATTTAAGAAGAAGTATCATTTTCAGATGCAAGAACTTCTTTCAAGATTAAGATAGAGATACTTCTCAACTATATAGGAAGCATAAATTTGTTACTAATTCACAGTTTATTTAATCACTTACATTAGAATGATGAAATTTTGGATATGAGATGCCTTGGAATAAAGAGAAGTGTTCAAGAAGACATATGTGGATGCTATACTGCTGTGTGTGTGCGTGTGTGGCAGGGTGGGGTCTGGATAGCAAATGTGCTAATCATGTTCCCTGAGAAGAGAAGAAAGGTATAGAAGTTCAGACAGAACAGAGTTAATAAGCTTGGGGAAACAAAACCTTACTGCTTACAAATATGTTTGGGCTGACGTTTCTCACTACCCACTTTCTTGGAAGACCAAATCACATTTTCTAAACTTTTCACTAGAGATTAGGAAGGTACGTGAAGAGAAACTCCCTGAAATATTCTCTCAGAAAAAGTTGAATTGGATGAGACATCATAGACAGGATACCCATTCATTAGTGATTTTCCAGGACAGTCTTATTTACATTTCTTTTCCTGGTGTAATAACTAATATTATCCCCCATTGACCTTTTAAAGCAGCTGTTTATCTAAAGTTAACAGCATATTACATACTTAAACCTCCTCCATGCCATCCAAAAATACTTGTGGATAAACTCATGACTCATCTATCACCAAGAGAGTTTATTCCATTATAGAACTAATCTACCATTAATGTGGATTTAAACAGTGAAACTTTTGACTGGGCATAGTGGTTCATGCCTGTAATCCCAGCACTTTGGGAGGCCAAGGTGAGCAGATTGCCTAAACCCACGGGTTCGAGAACAACTTGGGCAACTTGGCAAGATCTCATCTCTACAATAAATCAAAAAATTAGCTGGGCATGGTAGCACACACCTGTAGTTCTGGCTACTTGGAAGGTAGGTCAACACTGGCATGGCTGTGAGCATGCCACTGCTCCAGACTGGGTGATGGAGTGAGACTCCAACTTAAAAAATAAAGATACAAAATAAAAAACCAGTCAACCTCTCAGTCAAATTCTCATGAATGGGACAAAATCAACTTCCTATCTACTCTATTTCTGCCTTTTGGGATCATCTAAACAAGTCTGATTCTTTCATATTTAAGAACAGAACTAGATTCTTGAATCTTTTCCTCATCAAGGTAAGTCCTCCAATTTCCTTCATCAATAGTCATATGTCATTCTCCCTCCCTCCTTCTCCATACACACAGCTCATAGACACATAAATTCCAGTTTGTCAATATTCTATTTTAATCTTTATACTAAAAATGAGTGCATATGCTTCACTTATCAATAAGAGAAGATACTTTTAAAAAGCAAACATCCCTTTTTTTTACAGATAACATGCCTACATTGATGAAGATCAAACTTGATGTAGTTTCTTTCTCTCACACTATTCCACTGCTAGTTACTCTATCATGTCTTCCTAATTAGTTGAGAGACAGCTGAACCTCCAAGTAACTTAGATGCTTTCTAGTTCTAAAATTATGAAATTAATTTTATTTTGGACTTGAATGAATAATTATTTAGTTATCACTGCTGCTGAATTTAATCATAATAGAGTCAATCTGTCATTTGTCAATATTTCTTTAGCTCCCTGTCTTGAGATATTGGAGGTTTATGACTTTTGACAGTTATGTTGCATACAAATTTGAAAAGCGTGTCTTTCATGTCCTCATAATGATCTTCCTAGGGAGATGTTGAGAAAAAATGACTGAGAAGAAGATAAGGAAAACAAGATTCTACAAATTAAGAACATGCTCGAGCTTCTTGGAGTTGGGCTGAATTTTTCATAAAACAATGAACAATTTCTCCCTAATTTTATTTTGCTTTACTGCCTGATCCTGCTGGAATAGCTACTCTTTATCTTTGTCCATTCTGCAATCTCTCCAGCAACCTGGCTTTGTGATGAATCACACACCAGCCCCAGAGAAGCATATATAGCCAGGTATGTGCTTAGCTTTTGAAAGCAGATTTAACAGAAAGGTTATTCAAACTTTCATAATATGGATTTCAGAAACTCTTTTCACTTTCTGTTGAGTCAATGAAATTCATCTGTCAAAAGTTATGGTTGTCAAATCATTGTCTAGTTTTCTACTTCACTTTGCTTAAGATGACACAGAGATTCTGGGCTCAGTGGCTCAGCCTGTAATCCCAAGCTTTGGGAGGCTGAGGTGAGTGGATTGCCTGAGCCCGCGGGTTCAAGACCTGCCTGGGCAAGTTGGCGAGATTTCCTCTCTACAATAAATAAAAAAAAAATTAGCCGGGCGTGGTAGCGCGTGCCTGTAGTTCCAGCTCCTTGGAAGGCTGAGGCAGAAGGATCACCGGAACCCAGCAAGTAGAGGCTGCAATGGCCGGGAGCGGCCACTGCACTCCAGTCTGGGTGATAGAGTGAGACTCCAACTCAAAAAAAAAAAAAAAAAAAGACACAGAAACATATAATATGGCATAAGAGAAACTGGGAAAATTTCACGCCTTGATTGCATCATTTTTAATGTGTTTCTTCATTTAATAAACTTTCTTACCAAAGGGACTGAGAGAGATATGACATTGGGCAGACACAGTTGCAAAATAAAAACTGATGATATGATCCTTAATCTAAGGGACTAATTCTCTGGCAGCAAAGGTAAGCATTTAAGTGAACTATAATATAACAATAGAGACCAGTTTTAGCTTCTACAGTAATTATATCTTAAAGGAAATAAATATTTTTTATCCTAGGGATTCAAAAATAGCTAGTACTAGAAGTTTCAAAAAAGCTTGTCTCCCTTTCTCATTACCATTAGATTCAATGACACAACTTCTCCCTTGGCAACTCAATCTAGTATACAATATATGTCAATTTCCTGAAATGCACTGCTATATTAAAAGTCATGTTTTCATATTGGAGTCTGTCTGGGTCTTCTTGACATCAAAATAATGACATGAAAAATGTCATCATTTGCCTTTTTAGCTTCAAGATGCCAAGTAACTATATTTTAAAACATTTCTACTATATTTTGAGCTTCATTTAAATGACATAATTGCAAGCAAAGATAAACCTTTTGTTCAATGTAGAGATAAACATCTGTGATATAGAAAAATATGATTTCCCATTCTGGATGGAATCAAGCCACAAATCCTGTGGAATTAAATATTTTTTCTGGAGAAAATCACTGCTCTACTGGACCCACCAAAGCAGCATTGTCACCCTTCTTTACATAATAACTTTGACATAATTGAAAATCAACATGATATTTAGAGAAGCTCTTTTTTTCATAAATTGCCACCGTTGCCTTATTTAGAAAGTTATAGCCCAGGCATTCTATAAATAAAGTGCAATTCTCTTTCGAAACAATCTCAACCCATTTCCTTTGACCTGTCTATATGGAAGTTGAGAATTACACACAATAATAGAATTCACAAAAGAGAAGATATTGAATCATCTTTCTTCATTTATTTTCAATTGTACCCTGTAACCATGAATCTTGCTCCTTCTACTAATGCTCTTAATACTAATACCATTCTCTTCTACTGTTACCTCCACTTCTATTACTGATGATGATACACTGACTATTCACTGTGAACCTGGCAAGCCTTTAAGCATTTTGCACGAACTGACTCATTTAGTCTTCACAATAAATGCATGGAGACAGCTACTACTATAATACCAATATTCTAGTTGTAAAAATGTTGGCAATAACTTGTTCAAGGTCCAACAGCCTGAAAATTAGGATTCAACCAAAAGTAACAAGGCTCAAGAACAATTGTCTTTCTTATTGTGGCCTACCACCTCTGGATGAATCTTTACCTATACCAGTTATTATAAATATATGTATTTATTACTTGTCTTAAAATTTTTAGACACCTGTTTAAAGAAAGTACCAAACATTTTTGGAATGAGCTAGTCATAGAGATTATAATGCATTTTAGAATAATTACTACTCTATGGAAAATATTTTTGAACTTTTCATCACATATTTTTCTCAAAGAATTAACATTCAATTTTTATTTTCTACATAGTCAAAGTTTGGCCTCTACTAACATATAGTTGACCAACAAGCTAGCAACACAATATATTTTACATTCTGAAGTTATAGTTTTCAAAAAGCTCATTAAATGTTTTTCTTTAATTTTAATTTAGCAGAATAATTGCACACAGATCTACATATGCAGTAGTCTTTCTTTAGGTGTTCTTGGGTTCTTAGTGGATGCTTGGAACCATAAATAGTCTCAAACCATATTTTTTACTCTTTTTTGTATGCATACATACCTATCATACAGTTTAATTTATAAATTAGACACAGTAAGAGAGTAACAACAATAAATAACAATAAAATAAAACAATTATAACAATATGCCGTAATAAAGTAAAATAAGGGTTACTTGAACACAAGCTCTGAGAAGGTGTGACAGTGAAATCTGGTAACTTAGAAGGCTACTAAGTCACTAATGGGCAGATAGTCTCTACTGTTTGATTATACTAGACAAAGAAATAATTCACATCCCAGGTGGGACAGAGTGGGAGGACTTGAGATTTTATTATGCTTCTCAGAAGGCATGTAATTTAAAACTTATGAATTATTTATTTCTTTACTTTTTCATTTAATATTTTTGCAAGTTACTGAAATTGTGGAAAGCAAAACAATAGAGACTACTGGGCAACTCCCTCGGGTCTCCTTCCGCTCTGGGTGATTTTCTGTCCTCTCAATAAATCCTGCTTACTAAAATTAAAAAAAAAAGAAGACTATTATATATGCATGTCTAGATAGATAGGCATATAAAAATAATAAGGATTAGTTATTATCTTTTTAGGCCCTTGGTTTCATTAAGAAGATATATATAATACATATATAAAAATATAATAATAATAAAATGTATATATGTATTATTTTAATGAACAATGACTACATGAAAACCTTTGTTTTGTTATTTCTCTATCAATAATAATTTTCTTGGAAGTAAGGTATGCATTTTTTCTCTCATAGCTCCATAAATGGTTAAATTTTTGGAACTTAATAGCATCCAGAAATATGTATTGGGTTTTGAATGAGTCATTATAGAGATTATCTTTTTTTTGTAGTTGTTCATGTATCTGAAGTATGTTAGTGTTTCCTAAAATGTGTCATAAATTTCAGAGAATAAACAGCAGTTCTCACACAAAGGTGAGTATTCACTCTGAGAATTGAAAAAAAGAAAAATAATCTGAAGTTTCCTAAAAAGTGCATAATATTATGATTTTATGAATAAAAATGCAAGTTATATGCTCCCTACAAATAGCAAAAGAAGTATCAATCTCAAGCTATTTATTTTATTTTGTGTTGGAGTCAATTTAATTAAAATTAGCAAGTCAGAAAGGCCAGGTTTCTAATATTAAATAGCAATTTTCTTTGGGAGTAAATCTAGGGTTTTAATCCCTTACTTCCTTTCTTTCTCTGTCTTACACAAATCCTAAAGAGATATGATCTTCTCTTAACGCTATCCATTAGAAATAAAATGGAAAATATTTTTATTGCATACAAAGTTTGAGATAGACCTATATTTAACTCATGCTACTTCAGGACGCTGACTCAGCAACCCTAGTGCTAGGACTTTTAGGGCAAAATCATCTGTCTATTGGTCTTCCTAGGACTTCAGCAGTTGATCCCTCACATCTAGACTTCTGAAGATCAAATTATGGTGTCAAAGAATAAAGATAGCATATCTATTCCATGAGAAAAACAGTATATTTCCATAGATCTTGAAAGATGACAGTTAAGTTCGCAAACTCATCTTAGAAAAAGTGCTGCATACTTCATCGCTGAATATCACTATGGTTACCTTTGAAGTACTCCCCTTCAGAATCTATGCACCGACACCAGCATCTAGTCCACCCAACAAAGCAATTTTAGAACTCTTTTTCTGGAAGCACCACCAGAGCTGTAGTTGTATTACCCTTGATGTCCTGAATGTCATCAAAATGTCCTCCTTTCAATATTTCCTTATCTTCCAGTTTCAAAAAAGTCACTGGGGACAAGATGAGGTAAGGAGGGTATTCCAAAGCAGTTATTTGTTTACTGTCTAAAAACTCCCTCTTGGACAGTGCTGTGTGAGCTGGTGCATTGTCATGATGAAAGACCTCCTTTGGGACCATTTTTGCACATAACTTTCTCATGCCCAAATTTTCAGTTAAGATTTTCCTATTTCTCTATCAATGTTTATTTGTTATGCTTCTCACAGTCAGACAATGATTTTGACACACAATTTGATGAATGTTTACAATGTTTTTGTCAGTTCTGCATGTTACTGGCCATCCTGACCTCTCTTCATCAGGGATGCTTTCTCTCCCCTCAGAAAAACGTTTAATACATTTGTACACTGCTGTTTTCTTCATGGTGTTATCCTCATAAACTTGGATTAACATGTCCCCGATTTCACTTCCACTCTTGCCAAATTTAACAAGAAATTGAATGCTTGTTTGTTACTCTAATTCAAGCTCTGACATTCTTGTGACAGTGCACAAAAACATGCAACAAAAATATTGAATGCCATTCAGCAAGATAACACCACACATCACATCAACATGAACACAGCTGAGAGACAGAGATACAACAAGATTATGAAACCTTACTAAATTGTTTGTACAGTGCTGCCAACATAAACACATGGTGACAAGTCCGTGAACTTAATTGTCAGACCCCACATATTAACAAGGAACTGGCATGGAGAAAGAGGACAGTAAAACTAGGTGGAGAAGAGAGAAGAGACTGGTCATGTCATCTGCACTAATGTGGGTTTCTTTGATTAAGCTAGTAGAGGGGAGGGTTGGCTTTAACTGAAATTTTGTGTTTTTATTATTAAAACAGGAATAAGTATTTCAATTACTAAATGGAGACAATTCTAGGGTCCTGCAGTTACTGGAAAACTTTGTATTCTTTAAGAGTGGCATAAAAAATGTATGTGATTTATTCAAAATTTAGTCCAGGGAAGGGTCATAAATAGCTAAACTAGAAGATTTAAGGAGACAGTGAAAATAGAGATTGAAGTTAGGGTTTGTGCTTTTTTTTTAATGTCTTATCAAGTTTTACTTTTGAACGATATTAATTTATGTAAAGCACTTATACAAGTGCCCAATAACAAGATCTATGCAGTTAAAACTGTTATTTCAATGTAATGATTTCATATTTAACTCCCTAAAGGAAAATAAGAAATTTAAGGAATCTTTAAAAGCTACAATCAAAAATATTTTAAGATGAAGGAATTTGCCACATCTAGGGATAGCCTGAAAGAACCTGAAAAGCTGAATTAAGGAATATTGTACGGGTGGGTTGGCATGATGATTGCTGTGATCTTTAGTGGTTGCTAAGAGTCTATCATTCAAATTCACAGTGCTAGCTTAGGAGCAAGTTGTTTTCCTTAGGAAGGTCTCTGAGACTGCACATTAAAGATGCCCTCTTTGCTATTTAAGAGGGGTTAGCAGAAGTATGTTCTAGCTTGTTTTTCCTACCAAATTCTGCTGGGCACTCAGTTATTGACTTGATGGAGAGGATGAATTAATCTAGCAATTAAAAGATTGCTCTTAAAATGTTTATTAAATTAAAATATATAGAATTGTCCTTTAATAAACAAAGAGTAAGAAGTGGCATGATTTGATGATATTATGGGTCCTTCATAGAGAAATGAATGACTGTGCTAGCTCACAAAGAATGAGGAATAGAAGACAAGGGGAAGGACATAGAAAGCAAATATTCTAAGCAGAGAAAATAGTAGTATGTCCTAAAAGATGAGTACAACAGAAATCTGGAAAACGAAATATATATTAGATGCCTTCTTATACAAGGTAACCAGGACTATCGGCAAGTCACTTACTTGAAAAGATAACACTTATTTTAAAATTTTTCTTAAGTCATGTAAATATACATATTCATTCACTAGTCTTTGACTCTAAGACAAACGTTTTTTTCTTTGAGGGTAGGTATATAGATTGAGTTAATAAAGTAAATTAAAGTGAGATTGGTTATAAGAGTTTCTACCATAGACAGGAGCAGAAGCCAGAGTTCCTAGAAACAATGTTCTCCTGTTCTCTACTAAAGGAATTTGATTTCACCCCAAAGTTGCCAAATGTGCCAGGTAACAAAGGTTTTGCAATAGGAAATATGACAATTTGGAATCTAAAGTTTAGAAAAATCGACCAGCAATGATATTAGAATTGATTATGGGGACAGTTTGAGTCCAGTGCGAATGTTTTCATGGCAATACAAGAGAGAAACAAGAGAAATGACTACCAGCAAACACAGAGAAATCGCATACAAAGCAAAAATAAAGATAAAGTTAAAGGGAGTTGGTGTCAGCTTACACTGGGATAGACAAAAGGTTACTAGAAAGACTTGGGTAACTGGGTGTCTAGTTATATATTCATTAGCATTATACAGGGAAATATTGATAGAGGAGTGTTGCAGAAAGTGTGCAGGGAAACAGCAATTAGTTTTATCTTATTTTATTTTTGGTGTGTTGAATTAGAGATAAATGATGAGACAGTCAAGGAGAGATAATCTATAAGAGATATATAGCACACTATTTACCAAACTTAGGGCAACAAGATTACTTTCAATTTTGTATGCTCTAGCAATAGCGAGACCCACAATACACTGGCAGTTTTGCCCAAGCCAGCTTGACTGAAAACTTGGAAGACGTAAGCCTAGAGTTTTTAAGGTCTTTCACGGCACAGCTGAGTGCTGCTGGGGAAGCAAGCAGCACCAATTACAACACACCCAGCTTCTCAAGTTTTTTCTTTCTAAAAGGAGTAACTAATATTTAGAGTAGGATGTCCACATATGTAGTCATTGTCATTAAACAAGCATCTAAAATACTTCTCTTCTTTAAGGAGTTGAAATAATATTTTACACCTGTATTAAGGAATTCCTATGAATACTGTTTGGATGTCAGTCTGCTCTCCTGAGTAATCAATCTTTTTGAAGGTCTAACTTAGTGAGAAGGAAGTCAATGACTCATTTTGGAAGAGAGACATTTCTAGGTGTAGGTGTCCTGGTAAAGACAATAGGTTCTGAAAAACAGGAGGAGTTCAAAGCTCTTCCAAGTCTCAGAGATTTGACTTCCCCCAGCACTGATTCAGAGGAAGTCAAGTTAATATGCTTTACCCAAATAAAAGAAATAGAGCAACTGCCAAATATTCAAATGTCTTTTTTCTTCTTCTTTTTCAATATTCATTACTTTTTAAAAATGTCAAACGTCTCCATGAGTCAACATTCATTAGATACAAAAACTAAGATTTAAAATGACTAATTCTAAGTCAAGAAAATCTTAAAGATTTTTTTGGGGGAGAGGTTTTCCTTCACTTTAATAATGTCACTTCTGGTTAACCATGAAGAATGTTCCCAAATTAACTCTGAATGTAAAAACAGAAATAAATACATTTTTCTGCAATTAAAAGACTAACAGCTATTTTGTTACCGGTGCTTTTAGACATCTCACCGAGTAATTATTCTACTCTGTATGTATACCAAGTAATTAAGCAAGAACCTTTGGCCCAGGTGAAGTAGTTTCTACATACAAAGAAAAGAAAGCACAGGAACAAAGTCCCAATTAAATGTTTCTGCATGCTTATTTCTGTACTTTTATTCTAAGAGACAGGATTCATTACAAACTGTCTTATACCTATTGGCTATTTATAACTGTTTTAAAAATAGAAGCCAATGGCTGACTTTCTTATAAAATACCTTCATAAGACAGTGACACTACCAACATAGGCACTTCCAGATAAGAAAGTCAGTTATTATAATTTAAAGGACATAATGGATTGTGCGCCCTCCTAGACGAACAAAGACAAGGGCCTGCATAGGAATTCTAAAGTAACCCTATGGTCCAAACTCAGACCACCTCTGCCAGTGCTAGTTTAAGACCAGAGCCAGTCCTCATTCACTCCTTCCAGGACACAAAGGAGATACATGTACATATCTTCTTTGCATCTTGGAAGGAGTGAATGAGAAAATCATAAATACAAATATATAAAATAAATATTTAGTGGAAAAAGACCGGACCAAACTATACCAGAATATTAATAGTTTTACACTAAGGTGACATTATGCATTCTTTCTTTCCTGTATAATACAATTAAATGTATGATTTTCACTATGATCTAACACAAACATCTGAAATTTATAAAATAAAAAGAATAAGCATTTAGGGACTTCCAAAACAATTCGACCGAGTGACTTTATGTCATTGTCTGAATGTTCTTTTAAATTGGGGCTTTCACATGTAGATGGCTCATTATTTCATTTTAAAAGTAATTCATTGTTCTTTTTTCTTGCAAATTCTGAGTCTCCAATATATTAAAGATAGAAAAAATTAATATAAAATATTTTTAATGTTTCTTCTTCACAAATAGTTTGAGATTTATTTCTCTAGTCATGAGACGAAAGAGTTAGATGTGACCTTGGAAATGAGAAATTTTAAAAATCTCACTTATTCCTTCTAGATTTCTATTTCCTTATCTACAAAATAAAGCGACAGATCTCCATGGAGGGTTTAAATAGATTAGGATAACACATGTTTTATTTGTGTGTCAACAAAAATAAATTGGGATGATTTCAACCAGGGAATGTGCTCACAGATAGGGACCCAGAATTAACCTCTTCTTACCATGTCACATATGATGTGTTTAAATTACACATGTGACATTAACAATGTGTGAGCTGTAACCTCCAGACTGACTGCTAAGTTTCCTTCCAGCCCTATTATTTTAACATTGTAAAGCAGGGTCTAAGGTAATATGTTATTATCATTATTATTATTACTGTAAGAATATATTCTATGAGAATCTGACCCCACAGAGTAGTTCTAGTTCTTTTTTCCAAACTAAAGTCCTGAGTTTCCCAAACTCAAGGCCTCCTCTCATGAATTAATGAGAGCATTTCCTTCTATATGTGTTTTATATGTTGACTTCCATGCAAGATTTTACTTGAGAAAAACAAATGAATAGCAGTATTGTTTTCAAGACAATTTATCTATGTGTTTGGATTCAGTCCACTTTTTACTTGATCATATTGCTTATATGGACTTGGTCTGCTATACTTAGCACACATCGGTATTGAGTATGGGGAAAAACATCAGGCCAGTGTTCTTTTATTTACTTGGAGGAATTGACCCAAAAGTCAACAAAGCCACTCTGTTCACTTATGCTAAATATAAGTACACAAGGGGAAAACGGAGGGGTCAGTGGCTCCAACTGGCAGATAAGAGAAGCAGAAGACACTCAGACTAGATATACATTGTTTTATGTCCATTCTAGTTGGCAATGCATTATAACGCAACAGGAACCATGATTAATAAACAAATGAATAGGGTAAGTACTAGAATTTATCAATGACTATGTCCCAATACAAAATAAAATTTTTGATTACCTTTTGAAAGTAGACCTTGAATAGTGTCCCTTATTTCTTTTCTTTTTTTTTTATTTTTATTTTTATTTTTTTTTTTTTTTTGAGTCATGCTCTTGCTCTGTCACCCAGGCTGCAGCGCAGTGGCACAATCATGGCTCACCGCAGTCTTGAACTCCTGGGCTCAAGTGATCATTCTGCCTCAGCCTCCTAACTAGCTAGGACTAAGATATGTGCCACCATGTCCAGTTAACTTTTTATATTTTTATATTGTGTAGAAATGAGGTCTTCCTATATTGCCCAGGCTGGTCTTGAACTTCTGGGCTCAAGTAGTTCTCCCACCTCAGCCTTTCAAAATGCTGAAATTATAGACACGAGCCACCGGGCCCAGCCCTTATGTCTTTATAAAAGAAATTCAACATTATTTTTACCTAAATTTCTTGTTTTTAACAAAGATACCTATATAACCACATTTTTTTTTCTCTCTACAGAGTTCCACCTCTATGGTTAACAGACTTCTGTGTACATAAAGAATTAAATGAGCAAATAAAATCCAAATTAAGAGAAAAAAAGGAAGGAAAAGGAATAGGTTAGAGAGAGCAGGTAGATAAATCTCACGATTCTAGACTTGTAGATTTGCTTCCTGATTTTACTCACAGACTGATTTCCATTAGAAACTTTGATGAGTCACTGAGCTAAATTAAGGTGTTAAGGTATTAATTAAGGCGACATCAACAAGCTAAGATAGTGGGTTGATCATGACAAATATGAAATACATACTGGAGCAATGCTTTTATTTCTTAAATTTATTTATTATTTGCCAGATATTAAACTTAGCAATTTACATATTTTAGTATAACTTGATATTATTTTAGATACCATTTTTGTTAATTTATATATAAGGAAATTAAATCATAACAAACCTGAAAAATTTGCCATAAGTCACAAAGCTGCTTTGTAATTATGCTGTTCATCTTAGCTAGTCTACTTCTAACCTGTGCCTATCCCCAGGGGATGTCTGGAGCTAGAATGGGAACCCTTGAACACAGTAAAATAAAATGTACTATCTAGTGATTGATGTGTTTTCTTACTAGGATTCTTAACATACCAAGGAGGCAGTATGTACAAGTCCATTAGCTTTGTTTATACAAAGTGTACAGATTCACAGTTTGTGCTTGCTTTCTGTTGTGAAGTTATAATTTTTGTTACTGAACTTGGTCATGTAGCCTAGTTTTGGATACAAAAACCTTGGATGAAACTAGCTTTTCTGAGACCAAGGCATTTTGTGTGTGTCATGGCAGTTCACCATCCAGTGAGAAAGCACATTCCATGTGAATAAGAAATAAATTCAAAGGCTGTATCTAGATACCTTGGACTTCCCTGAAGGTTAATTGTGATTGCTTTCTTCTGCTGATTATATCTTTTGCCTTTATTAAAGCCTGGTCTGAGTATACGTTGTGGAGTTTTGTCTTTTCAATAATCTAAAAAGTCATAATTGGTATGGTTGGAACGGTCAACAGAATTAGTAAAATGATCCCCTTATTCAAATGAAATGACTAAAGCTTTGTTCAGGAGGAAAGAAGATGAGGAAAAAAGGATAAAGAAACTTTGTTTCAAAGTTGCCTGCTGAGCCAGCATTAGTTTGAGGTCACACAAGCTCTAAGATTACTCACTGTAAAGGCTCCTCAGTGGAATTCAGAGATTAAGAGATATGGGATAGCTAAATGGGTAGGAAACAAGATAAAAATATAAAAATGTGCTTTGTCACTGGGTGGTGAACTGCCAAGACACACACAAAATGCCTTGGTCTCAGGAAAGCTAGTTCCATCCAGGAAGGGGTTTTATACCTCGCACATCGCATATCCAAAACTAGGCTACATTATCAAGTTCAGTAACAGAAATTATGATTACATAACAGAAAACAAGAATCAAGTTGTGGCTAATTGTTACATTGGTTAGGAATGGGGAAACGATCCCAATAAATGACTGAAAAATGCCAAGTGCTTATTGAATTCCTCATTGTTGAAATAATTATAAAAGTTGAAATATCTAAGCAGAATACTACTGAAACTAGAAGATATCCTATTAAGAAATTGACTAATTTGGTGGAGAAATATAGGCAGCATCCAAAGAAACCTTAATGGCAACAGTTTTACATATTAATAATGTTTATTATTTTATTGTCTCTGGCCATAATGGATAGGAGGGAAGATTTTTTTTTTTTTTTTTTTTTGCCTTTAAATTTTTTATTTTAAAATTGTGGGGTACAATTCAGGGGTAGGTATACAGATATTCATTGTGTAGGTACTTTTGAAGATGAGGTGTGCCACCGCTTCCCCAGCCAGTTTCCCACTACTGCCAGTCCCACCTTCCTGCCCCTCCACACCCGCACAGTTTCCCACTACTGTCAGTCCTTTTCTTATAGTATTATGATAGTTGTTCAAGTTCCACTTATGTGTGAAAACATGTGATACTCAGTTCTTTGCTGAGAAGTTCATAATTTTATCTTCATTATGGCTGTGTAATATTCCATTGTGTATATGTACCACATTCTTTAATCCAGTCCTCTTTTGATGGCCAGCACGGTTGGTTCATGTTCTTGCTATTGTGAACAATGCTGTGATAAACATACATGTGCAGGTATCTTCTTTGTAGCGTGATTTGAATTTTTCTGGGTACATTCCCAGTAGGGGGATTGCAGTGTCATATAGAAGGTAGGTTTTTAGAACTTTTAGGAATTGTCACACTGTTTTCCATAGAGGCTGTACCAGTTTATACTCCCAACAATATGTAGAAGTGTTCCCTTTTCACCACATCCTCTCAAGTATCTGTAATTTTTTGTTATTGATGATGTCCATTCTGGCTGGAGTTAGGTGGTATCTCAGTGTAGTTTTAATTTACATTTCTTTGATGACTAGTGAGGCTGAACATTTTTTCATGTATCTGTTGGCCATTCATACGCCTTCCCCCCAAAATTGTCTATTCATATATTCTGCCCACTTTGTAATGGGGTTGTTTGTTTTTTTCTTTTCAGCACATTTGATTTCAGCACATCTAGGACCTAGGTTCAGCACATCTAGAACCTAGATGTTAGGTCTTTGTCAGAAATACAATTGGAAAATATTTTCTCCCAGTCTGTGGGCTGTCTCCCTAGTCTCTTGATGGTTTCTTTGGCTTTGCAGAAGTTTGTTAGTTTGATAAGGTCCCACTTGTCTATCTTATCTCATGGACACTTCAGGTTTTGATCAGGAATTGGTTGCTGGTTCCAATTTCCATAAAAGTGACTCCTGCATTTTCTAAAGTTCTTATAGTTGGAAGTTTTACTTTTAGGTCTCTGATCCATTTAGAGTTGATTTTTTGTGTATGGGGACAGTTAGGGGTCCTGTTTCAAACTTCTGCTTGTGGTCTGCCAGTTTTCCCAGCACCATTTACTGAATAGGTTCTCCTCTCCCCAGTGGAGGTTGGTGGTGGAGGCTTTGTCAAAGAAGAGTTGGTTAAGAAATTGAGATTTCACTTCTGGAATCTCAATTCTATTCCATTGGTCTATATGCCTGTTCTTGTACTAATAGCAGGCTATCTGATTATTGTGACTTTATAATAAATTTTAAAGTCTGGGAGTGTGATACCTCCTGCTTTGTTGTTGTTTGTTTGTTTTTTGCTGAGGATTGTTTTGGCTACTCATGGTCATTTATGTTTCTATATGAATTCCTGTGTTGTTGTTTCTAGGTCTGAGAAGAATATTGCTGGTAATTTGATGGGCATTGTATTAAATCTCTAGATTGCCTTAGGTAGAATGGACATCTTAACAATGTTGGTTCTTCCAAACTTTGAGCATGGAATATTTTTCCACTTCTTTGTGTCATCTTTGATTTCTTTGAGCAGTGTTTTATAGTTTCTGCTGTAAAGGTCTTTCATGTCTCTGGTTGGGAAGATGCCAAGGTATTTCATTTTTTGTGGCTATTTGGAATGGAATTGTGCTTTTTATTTGGGTTTCTGTTTGTTTATCATTGGTGTATAGAACTGCAATTGTCTTTTGCACATTTATTTTATACCCTGAGACTTTGCCAAAGTCCTTTATTAGTGCAAGGAGGTTTTTGACAGATTCTCTTGGGTCTTCGAGGTATACAGTCATATCATCTGCATGCAAAGAGGGTAGCTTGATTTCCTCTTTTCCTATTTGGTTACCCTGATCACCTTTTCTTCTCTGATTTCTCTAGCTAGAACTTCCAAAACTATGTTGAACAGGAGGGGTGAGAGTGGACAACCTTGTCTTGTTCTGGTTTTCAGGAGAAAAGGTTCCAATTTCTGTCTGTTTAGCAGTATGCTGGCTGTGGTTTTCTTGTAAACGGTTCTTACTATTTTGAGGTATGTTCCTTCTATGCCTAGATGTTCAAAGGTTTTTATCAAGAAAGGATGCTGAATTTTATCAAAATCTTTTTCTGCATCTAATGATATAATCATGTGGTTTTTGTTTTTACATCTGACGATGTATTTAATTACATTTATGGTCTTCCAAATATTGAGCCAGTCTTGCATCCCAGGGATGAAGCCTGTAGTTTTCTTTCTTTGTTGGCTCTTGACCTGGCTTGGGTATCAATGTGATATTAGCTTCATAAAATGATTTGGGGAGAGTTCCGTCTTCTCAATCACCTGGAATACTTTCAATAGGATTGGTATTGGTGCCTCCTTGTATGTTTTGTAGAATTCTGCTGGAAAGCCATCTTGTCCAGGACTTTTTTTTATAGGTAGTTTTATGACATAGTCTATTTCCTGGATTGTCATTGGTCTATTTATGGTCTCAATTTCTTCTTGTTTGAACCTGGGGAGGTTGTGTGATGTCATAGTACATAGTAGTCTCTGATAATCTTTTGTATTTCTTCAGAGTCAGTTGTGACTTCATCTTTTGTGTGTCTGATTGAGTTTATTTGGGCTTTTTCTCTCTTTTTCTCAGTCAATCTAGCTAGGGGACCATCAATTTTGTTTATCCTTTCAAAGAACCAGCTTTTTATTTTGTTGATTTTTTGTATTATCTTTTTGTCTTCTATGTCCCAGATTTGGGCTTTTATTTTGGTGATCTGGATTCTTCTGCTGATGGTAGGGTTTTGGTGGTCTTGCTTTATTAGCTTCCTTAGGTGACTTGTTAGACTGTGAACTTGTGATCTTCCTATTTCCTTCTTGTGTGTTTGTATATATATGAATTCCCCTCTTACTACTGTTTTCATGGCATCCCAGAAGTTTTGGTAAGATGTTTCTTCCTTTTAATTTGTTTCCAGGTATCTTTTAATCTCTGTTTTGATTTCCGTGTTGACCCAGGAGTTGCTTAGCATCATGCTGCTTAATGTCCATGTCTTTGTGAGTTTTGGGGGAACTTTGTTGGTGTTAATATTTATTTTTATTCCACTGTGGTCTGAGAAAGTGTATGGCAAAGTTTCAATCTTATGAAATTTGTTTATGCTTGATTTATGGCCAAGGATGTGGTCAATCTTAGAGTACATTCTATGTGGTGATCAATAGCATGTATATTCTGTGGTCATTAGGTGAAGTGTCTTGTAGGTATCAATTAAGTCCATTTGGTCAAGAGTCACATTGGAGTTCCTGATCTCTTTGCTGATTTTTTTTCTTGATGATCTGTCTAGGGTAGTGAGTGGGGTATTAAAGTCCCCAGCTATGATAGTGTTAGAGTCAATCTTTTTTCAGTTTACCTAGAAGCTGCTTTATGAAAGTTGGTGCTCCTATGTTGGGTGTATATATGTTTAGGATGGATATTTTTTGTTGATGGATTGAAACTTTTATCATTTTATAATGACCTGTATCTTTTCTAATTTTTGATAGCTTAAAGAGTATTTTGTCTGATATTAAGATCGCAACTCCTGCTTTCTTTTGCTCTATTCGCCTGAAATATTGTTTCCCATTCTCTTACTTTGAGTCTGTGAGTGTCTTTTCTGGTAAGATGAGTCTCTTGGAGACAATATATTGTTGGCTCATGATATTTTATCCATTTTGCAATTCTATGTCTTTTCTTTTTTCTTTTTTTTTTTTGAGTTGGAGTCTCACTCTGGAGCACAGACTGGAGTGCAGTGGCTGCTCCCGGCCACTGCAGCCTTGACCTGCTGGGCTCTGGCAATCCTTCCACCTCAGCCTTCCGAGTAGCTGGAATTACAGGCATGCGCTACCACACCCAGCTGATTTTTTGATTTATTGTAGAGATGAGGTCTCACTGCCCAGGCGGGTCTTGAACCCATGGGCTCAGGCAATCCACTCACCTCAGCCTCCCAAAGGCGCGGAATTACAGGCTGAGCGACCGAGCCCAGCTTCTATGTCTTTTCAATGTTGCATTTAGTCCATTCATATTCAGGCTAATTATTGAAATGTGAGAGTTTATCCCTGTCATGAGGTTCTTTTAGAGTTGGGTTGCTCTTGTTTATTGTTTTTCTTTTGATTTTGGGGTTGATTCATATGTGTTTTCAATCTTCTTCCTGCACTCTTGTGAAGAACGTTGCCATTCTTCTTTCTCTTTCTTCTGTGCTTAATACTTTCTTGAGTGTTTCTTGTAGAGCTGGTCTAGAGGTGGTGTCAGTTATTAGGAATTGAATGTTTGGGAAGGTTTTAATTCTCCCTCATTGATGAAGCTTAGCTTGGCTGGGTAGGTTATTCTTGGTTGAAGTTGTTTATCTTTAAGAACTTGGAAGATTTGCCTCCAAGCTCTCCTAGCCTGAAGTGTTTCTGTAGATAATTCTGCTGCTATTCTAATTGGTCTTCCCAATAGGCAGTCTGATCTTTATCTCCTACTGTCTTTAGGAATTTTTCTTTTATTCCTATGTTGTTTAGGCACATTACTATGTGTCTAGGAGTTGGTCTTTTCATTTGTTGTCTTGCAGGGGTTCTGAATTTCTTGTGTTTGAATGGCTGCATCACTGATGAGATAGGGGAAGTTTTCTTGAATAATTTCATGGAATGTTTGTTCCAGTGTGGTCTCTGTCTCTCTTTTTGCCTCAGGAAGTTCAATTACCCTTAGGTTCAGCCTTTTGAAATAATCAGTCATCTCTTGAAGGTTTTGTTCTGTCTTTTTAAGCTTCTTTTGAATGGTTTTGACAGTTTGGGTTAATTCTATATTTTGGTCCTCAACGTCTGAGATTCTTTCTTCTGCTTGGCTAATTCTGCTTTCCATGCTTATTAGTTTGTTATTTATTTCATTCACAGTATTCTTTACTGTTGTTATCTCAGTTATCAACTCCTTCCTGTTTTCCTCTTGTCTCTCCTCAATTCTTTTTATTCTCCCTATTAAAGTCTTGATATCTGGATTTGTAGTTTGAGAGCAGTCATTCTCGGGGCTCTTCATTGCTTGCACTCTGAAGTCTGTTTTCTCAGTGTCTGACCTCCCAGGGGTCTGTGTGAGACCCATATTCTACTTCTGGTTTTTCCACATTTGTGTAGATGTTCCTCCCCCGCCCCTTTCCCCCCCTCTTCTTTAATTCTTTTGTTCAGTGATGGTTGGGTTGTTCAGTCTCCTATTCTTCCTTATGTGGATACTCTGACTTTGTTCAATTCTGAGGCTGGACTGTGGATTGGGGGTGCTGTACTTTTCACAGTTTTGAGATTTAGTTGAGGGGGAAGCTGTGCTTCAAACTCTATCTGCAGATCCCAGTATACACTGACTGGTGTATGGGCATCCTGGAACCCACTTCCCACTGCCTTGCAATCTATCCATGCAGTGCGGGTATAGGTTTGCTCCCTTGGGTCCCAAGTTAGAGGCTGGGTGGAGTTGGGTGGTGCTGAGGGGGCCAATGCAGGTCTCTGCCTGGTCCTGGGATAGAGAAAATGGCTGCGGCTTACGTCTTCTCACCGGACATGGGGCTCCTCTCCAGCTCTCCCTAATCCTCTCTCTCCACTGATCAGATCCAGGGCTCCAGTTGACCCACTATAGCAGGTGATGGGGTGGGCCAGGCACCAGGTGATGAGAATCAGTTGGATTCAGCAGGCTTTTCTCAGGAGCATCCCTGAATGATCTTAGGCAACTGCACTCCAATCTCAGGGCAGTGGGGGCTTGCAGTTGCCCTCAGAGGGTTCCCCAGGTGCATGAACCTGAGTCTTCCCTCAAATGAACTTTCATTCTCCCACCAGTGCACACCTACTCATGCAGAGAGTCTTTATGGACACTTGCTTTTGCAGAGACTCTCACAGTCCAACACGTCTGGTCACCAACTTAACCTCGACCCCCAGGAAGATTTTTTTTTTCCTGAATTCAAGAAACTGAAATATTACCATTGATTCTAGAAGACCCTCAGTTGGTATCTACCTTTACCCTTATGTATGTGTATGAAAATTGCCCTAATCTTACTCTTAAATTGTTTATGTGGATCAAAGATGAAATTCAAGCAATGAATATTTAGCATGAAAATAAATTTCTCAACCGGGTTCAGTGGCTCTGCCTGTAATCCCAGCACTTTGGGAGGCTGAGGTGAGTGGATTGCCTGAGCCCACGGGTTTGAGACCCATCTGGGCAACTTGGCAAGACCTCATCTCTACATAATCAAAAATTAGCCGGGT
>NW_007250623.1:236058-268209 GCF_000164805.1 Carlito syrichta
CTCTACAATAAATCAAAAATTAGCTGGGTATGGTAGTGCGTGCCTGTAGTTCCAGCTACTTGGAAAGCTGAGGCAGAAGGATCACCAGAGCCCAACAGGTCGAGGCTGCAGTGGCCAGGAGCAGCCACTGCACTCCAGTCGGGGTGATAGAGTAAGACTCCAACTCAAAAAAGAAAAGAAAATAAAAGAAATTTCTCTCTTCTTCTCTCACTTCGATTACAAAATGAGATACTCCACTAAGGATGCTAATATGTAGAGAATACAAGTCACATTTAATTGATGAATGATGCTATAATAAAGGGAACTCCTCTGGTATCATGTAAACTTAAAATGTGATCTTGCTATGAGAGGGAAAAATTATGTGATGGACTCTGTCATGGTCTTGTTAATGCAGTTGCTAAAATAAGACTGACAGATGTGCAGAAGTCAAGTTACTCAAAAGAGAGGAAATAACATTTTCAAAGATAAATACATATTAAGTGGAATGAATTGAAGTCTTTAGATGGCTAATAGAGACAAAACGAAAAAGGGAAATATCAACAGGGTGTCTTTCAAGGTATTGATGGACACTATTAAAGGTCGAGTCAACTCCTCAGGAACTAAAGGCATAACAGTGTAGCAACCCAATTTATCCTAGCACTGATGAATTAAAGAAATCTGAAGAAAATATGCAAAATGAATTCACAGTCTGTTTAAAACTAGATGGTATGAACTGAAGAAATGGGCTTCAATTCTGAGGGACAGTGACCAAGGTCTCTTGGCAACACCTCCCCCCACCCATTGGGATCTATAATCCTTCACATTTTTGTGAGTTAAATTGTCTAGAGTTGCTAAAATAACTTTACTGAGTTTGCTAGACAGTAGTGAACCACATACTATCCTTAGTAAAGTATTCAAAAAGAATTAAAGATACGTATGTTTAAGTTAGAAAAGTACAGTGATATGATTGCAAAAAAGTTGAAAGCAAAACTGGCTCTAGATAAAAATTTACAGAAATAAGTTACACGTAACAGTTGCATTACCACTCCTTGAACGTATTGTTGGTATGGACATGATGTTTGAATGTTTTCTCTTGTCTAAGCTTTTGGTAAGAGGTATGTGTACAAATCTGATTTTTGGTCCCATTTTTAATTGAATATACTAGATGGGAACTATCTAAGGCAATTCAAATAGTCAATATAAAACATAGGTTATCTGGAGGTATAAGAAGATTTCAGTCCTAATTGCAGGTGTGTTAGGTGCAGCTGAACTAGCGCCTACCAATCCTGCGTTTAACATTCTTACATGAAAACTGAAAAAAATCTGGTGGATCTTGGATGTTAACAATGGATTATAGAGGATTCTACAAAGTGGTGCCTCCAATAGTATAAGTTGTACCAGATGGAAGTAATACAAGACCATGTAACAAACTAAAAAAAGAAAGGAATTAGGTGTTCTGTTCAGCTAAGTATTTCTTCACAGTTTGTATTTTGGAGAAAAGTCAACCTTAAGTTCCATTAAGTGGTATGAACACCATGTTTACTATTATCTCACAAGGATATTTAACATTTCTTGCTTATTGAATAACTTAGTGAGAAGAGGCTTAGATTCAATATATTGAGAAACACCATCAATTATCATATTGATAAAATAATCCATATGTAGTATAAAGTTTGAATCCAAAGATCAATCTAAAATTGAACAACAATTTTGTTTAATTATATAACTACGGGGGGGGGGATTCTTAATTCTGGAAAAAATTAAAAAATTAAAAAAACGATAATGTGACTGAAGTCACTGGTTCCATCCAAACAACCAAAATCAAATTGCTTTACCTGCTAGGTCTGAAATTTAAATAAGAGTTTGGCTGTTGTAGTGTCACATCTCACATTTAAGAATCCTGCTAGCATCCATTCATAAAGTCACACAGAAGAAAACTGAATTATATAAAGTTCTGAATAACAAAGTCTTTATAGGAACCCTGAAAAACCATTGCTCAATCAAGCACAGTGAGGGTTTAAACCACTAATTCTCAGATGATATTAGCAGTGTTATCAATTCTCACTTGTGCCTACTGGTACATTTTTTACTATTATCCAGCAATAACCACTGGGATTTTAAACTATAAGTTTACTTGAGATTTCTACTAGTTATAGTTTCATCAGGAAATAGTTTGGGCTTATTATTGGTCCTGGATTGAAACTGCATTTTTTTTTTTTTTTTTTACATAAAGGCATAAAAATTTTTTAAACTTTAAATATTTAGGGCAATGCAAAAAAAATTTCCTCATTAAGCGGAACACGTAGCATAGGTAACCATATGAGATATCCATTGCATACATAAACAGTAACTATGCTTTTAAGCCTTGCTTTAAATCCTCCTGCTTTACCTAATCCTGTAAATGGAATGAAACCTGCCTTTGGTCAATTATCAGAGGTTGAAAAAAAGTCAGCATTGCTTTCTGATGGTAGCTCATGGATAGAGGGTCAACACTTGAAAGGCTGCAACATGGTGGCTGACTCAAGGCCACATTCTGACTGAAAAAGGAAAAGATGAATTTGCCTAATGGAAGGTTCAAAGAATATTAAGAGTATTGAGTAAGAAGAAGAAGGAAAAAAAAATAAAGAGGAAAAGGAGGGTGAGGAGAAGGTGGAGGAGGAAGAGAAGAACAAGAAAAAGATGTAGTTAACAACCGTGCTGATTATTGTGTCATAGCCAAAAGATTAGTAATATGTTCTGAAAAATACTTGGATAGTAACCATGTCATATTATACATTATATTATGAAAATATTATGGAAATGGAAAAGGAAAATTAAAGTGGGCAATATTTATGCTCATGAAAAATGCCCTCCCAAATGGGAAGAGGAACTGGAGCCAATTAGTGGATGTCATCATCCATTCCTTGGAAAAGATCATGCAAAGACATCAAAGACTAAAGGACACTGTGGGCTATATACGAGGATCCAGATCTACCTATAGGTGTCAAATGAATTGCATTAGCTCTTTGCTTATGGCTCCAGAAGTGTACTGATGGGTTTTTACTGAATTGGACATATATTCTGAACTTGGATTTATATCCCCATAACAGTAACAAATGTTGTTTTTCAATATCATCAAAATTAAAGTGGAAAATATTGTTCCTTTTGGACTTCTCGCATAGATATCATCTAACAAAGAACCCCCTTTCCTGCAAATGTTAGAATATACGTGATATTTTGTTGTCCAAAATATTATATTTTGTGAACTTATTATCCCATCATCACTCACAAAGCACCCACATACCATATTGCAGGTCTGACAAAGGACAAAAACAATATCCCACACAATTTAAATAAACATATAATGAAACAACTCATTGGGTAGTAAAAGTGGATCACCACTGTTGTATCACACCCTTTGCCTTTATTATATTCTTGCATAAGTACATTTTGAGGAGTATTGTGTGTTTTTTCAAAAATATGAATGGATATAAGAGAAGCAAGTTGCAAGTGAAAGTGCCAGGATTTGAAACTAATTTTTTAAAATTCTGAGCCATTAGTCACAACCAGACATGCTTCTAAATGGAAGTGTGCATCTCAGTAGGAAGGAATTTATTATGGATCCTTCACTGTGAGCAGATTTTCTATCTGGGAGGATAAAGTATAAACACATGAGAAACTGGAATGAGAAGGAGTCATCTGAATTGGAGAAAGAAATGGATCATAAGGGTAGTATAGAACCTTTGTGTATCCCAAGGTTTCCCTTAGAGCTGCCCTGTTTGGGGTCATTGCTGAATTATATCTTAATATTGACTTATTTCATTGGTAGAAGCCTACTTTTCAGATGCCAAAACAAAATAACCTAACTTGTATTCATTCAATATTTTTGTGAATTATGACTCTATTTGATATTCATGAATTTTATTGATGTTTCAAAAATCAGAAAATGCAATTTTGCAACTCCTGTATAAATGTTTAAAATCTACAATGTTAAGGGACATGAAAAGAAATTACTTTTAATATAGAATTCAAATAGTTTTAGAACTAAATGTCTCAAGTCTGTATTAAAGGTAACTGAAACTGTGCCCATCTATATTCATCAAATTTGAGCCATTCCTAAATTTTAAGCTCATAGTTTATAAATGGGAGATTTTAAAAAGTAATTGACATAATATTGTTGAATTATGAAGCCATTATCACAGTGAAGAGCTATTTAATAACAGAATAAATTATTGTCATAAATCATAAATTTGTGGCAGCCTTTATAATATGCATCAAAAAACTGAGTGTGTTTCAGAAGCCCAATGACAAAAACATTTTAAATATAAAATATCCCTTTTTTATACAGGTGGCCTAATATAGATTTATTTTGCATAAAAGAAAAACATACAATTATTGCATAACTACTATATGTTAGGTGCTAATCCAACTTAAACAGGCATATTACATCTTTGCTTCGCATAATCCTTATAACACATCTTCAAGTTAAATATTATCGGAGATTTTGAGCATAGGTGGGCTAGGTGGGGTTTATGGAAAGGGTACTGATGAATGCATTGGGATTAAAAAGTGAAAATAAAAAGCAAGACCAATTGTAACATTTTTAAAAATTGGGCTCAAATTGCTTCATATATTGTTTCTGAATACAATGTACATGTAAAATGTATTTGCAATTTGTGTATGTGTCATGTAGCTATGACATGCAAGCATGTGTTTAAACTAAGTATATATTCTAAGCACACATATATTCCTTTTGTATAATTCCTTAGAACTTCTATAAAACTAGAAGGTTTTTATTGAATTTTCAAATCTAATATTTGTACCCAGCGTTTCTTTTTTTGTCAGTGGTCCGTATTGACTTTATACAAAATGGATTGACTGATGTCCTTTCTCTGTCTTTTTTTAATCAGATAAGCTTTTTAAAACTTTCTGTTGCTATACACTATGACTTTTCTTGCTCAAACGAAAAAGACTGCAAGCGCTTCCTGCAAGGTCTTTGGCTCTCATCTGATAAACCTTGATAAGCCAAAGGGCAAGAGAGGTGAGAAACATTGTGTTTACTGTTATGGAAGGCATTCAGACTCTCTTGCATTGGGCTACTGCTAAAAATGTACACAATGTGAATAATGTCAAAATAGCCCTATCAAAAACTGACAATTATAAGTTTAAAAAATTTCAGCATTTCCCACATAAAAAAACCTTTTGGAGTCGAGCTTGGTGGCTCAGCCTGTAATCCCACGCCTTTGGGAGGCTGAGGTGAGTGGACTGACTGAGCCTGCTGTTCGAGACCCGACTGGGCAGCGAGACCTCATCCCTACAATAAATAAAAAAATCAGCCGGGCGTGGTAGCGCACGCCTGTAGTTCCGGCTACTTGGAAGGCTGAGGCGGAAGGATCGCCAGAGCCCAGCAGGTCGAGGTTGCGGTGGCCAGGAGCGGCCACTGCACTCCAGTCTAGGCGACAGAGTGAGACTCCAACTCAAAAAAAAACCCAAAAAAACCTTTTGGGTAGGGGGTGGTGATGGTTCTCTCTGTACTTTGTTACTATTTTTTCTGTTAGAATTCATAAGTAGTTGAATTAATTAACATTTAAAAACACATTTTCACTCTCAGGAAGAACTTTAACACAAGTGGTTTTAACTACTTAATGTTAACCTTTTATTAAAATGCTGTCCTGGATTCAGGTTTTTAACTGAAAGGTTGTTTAAGGTCTCGGATATAAGGAATATTACTCCAGAAAGAGGAGTCCAAGAAAGGAGACTTTGACCTAAAAAAACTATGTATTCTTCGGCTGTACACTAGAAGTCTATCAGGTTGACAACAGACTCTTGTCTTAATGATAAACAAAAGATGCCAGCTTTTGATTTAGTTCACTTCAGTGATTATGTAGTATTTAATTATATTGTATTTATATGTACAGATACAAAATCAGACTGCACTGAGCATAGGCGCTTGTTGCAATGCCATAAGCAGTCTGTAAAAAGAACTAAGAAATGAAAATTATAAAGGCTGATTGTAAAAGTTGTATAGATGTTCATCAATGAAAAATGCTGCTCAAAAGAGTCTAGAACTAGCTGTCTGCAAACCTCTCCTGATACTGAGTTGAAATTTACTTCTTCATAATTTCCGCCACAGGTATTATTTCACCTGCTAGGTCCATAAATGACAAATCTAGTCTATCTTTCTATAAGACAGTTTTAAATATTTGAAGACTTCACTTTTATTCCTCATGAGAATTCTCTTCAGGAAAAATACCCTGAGATCCTTAAAAAAACAAAAACAGAAAACAACATCTTCCAAAGAACATGATTTTGAATTCCCTTATCACCCTATATACACTTTTCTGCATAAACTTTACTTTATTTGTAAATTTTTTCCGCTATAGTTTTCAGAATAGACCTCAAAGTTATCAGTATGGGCTTATTCCTCTACTACAGATGTGATCCTTTGAACTAGAGGTTCAGTCCCCTTAAAATTGAAATTCATTTCTGAAAGTAGTAGCAAAAGTTGGCAAACCTGGTTCAGGTGGATGGTGAGAGTCCTCTGAAAGTCATTCACACAAGCTTTGAACTCACTAACTCAGCTAAAGTTGCATTTACCCTACCAGAAGGAAGCAGCTTTGGGTTTTTACTCATATCCACTTTTCTTTCCTCCATTTAAACATGTTGCAATCAGAAAAAGACAGGATTCCACAAGGGGAGTTAATTTGTTAATTGTTAATTTGTTGATTGTTAATTTGTTAATTGTTAATGCACAATATGCTGGTAAACCCTCATCTCTGGATCATTCTTTCTTCTCTCCTTGCTGATGTTTCTCCTCTCTGCTTCTTTGTCTATCACATCCTGGTCATAGGATATGTCTTCTTACTGTTTGCCTTGTTGTGACTCATTACTACCACTTTATGACTGGCAAAACCATTCAGACATTTCATCTTCCAGGATTCAAAAGTTGAGTCTCAACAATTGTCAATTATCTTGAGACTGTAACACATTTGTCATCTTAAAACATAGTATTGTTCCATACAATTATTTTGTCTCATTTTTTTAAGCTAACCAGTCTATTCTATTCTTATTTTGGTTCTTGCTTTTGCCAAAGCAATCCAGTTTATTTTCACTTCTCTGTATCTGCTTCATCCTACTCTCAACAATAAACACAAACTTTATAAGGACTAACATACATTTAAACAAAGAACCAAAACCACACTTCCTTTAGATGCCATTTGGTTCTAGGATTACAAGCCAACCAGTGGACATATCTAGCTACTGACCATTAGAAGTCTTCCACTTTTTTGTTGTTGTTTACTATTTGTGGATCTACTATAAAGAAATAGGGAAAACACTGTAAAGCAACATGACAAACCTACCCTGTCACTTGAGAGCTGATGGAAGAAAAGTAACTCATTCCACATTGAACAAACTGAGGGTCTGTCCAAGCGTCTCTCTATTTCTCTTCCCAGTTCCCCATCCCATAGCCATTTCACACTCCAAAGCATGGCCTTCCCCTTTACCAAAAGGAGTACACTTCTATCCCCCAAGTGCATTTCTCCAATTCAAGGAGACAAAGGAAAGGAGAGACCTCTGCTGTTTGTGGTAAGCAATGTCGTGTCAAAGTGGTGGTGATGTGTATGTACACAAGGGCAGACAAACGTAGACTAAACAAAAAATAAAGCTGAGTATACGGTTTTCCAAGCGGTTGACCTAGATTTGGTTCCTGGCTATTACATCAGATGTTAGAGCCTGAAAGGGTCAAGCTACTAAGTTTGGAATCAATTGAATGAGAAGCACATTATCATTACTATTGCTGATGAGGTTAAATTGGAGACTGTGGTTTGAACGTTAGTCACAGTTGAGTTCCCTGGCATGTCCTAATAAGATAGACTCATTAGCAGAGGATATCTGTGCCCTTGGAGAACAGCCTCCTGTGAAGAGATAGAAAACCTTGAAGAGGCTGAGGCATACAAGATGATTTCCCCCCTAATGCTACCAATCAGAAAAGTTATCCCTCCTCTCACTGGGATAAATGGAAAAGGAGCAAAATGTAAGAGAACATAAGTGTTCCTCCCATTTGTTACACTCTAAAGGAATAGACGTTTCCTCCCATTTAAGAAAACATGAAGAATAGAGAATACACATTCTCCTCCAATATGAATAGCTGCACAAAACTTTTTAGTTTTAAAATTACTTTTGTGTACTCTGACTTGCAAATAGATACTGTCAGGGGTGGCTAAATTGTAGCGAAGATAAGAATCATTTTGAACTTGTGAAAAATAGATTCTGCAGGACACACTGCTTTAAAAAATATAGGTTTTGGAGCTTCACCATTAAGAATTAGTGTATTTGAGCATTAAAGCCAATTGTTTTACTACTTACAGTGCTACAGTGCTTACTGAGCTCATGAATGCTAGCTACCCTGTAGAATCAAAGAAGAGGGTTTTTCTGATCTTGGGGTTTGGTTCCTGTTGTCAGACTGTTCCTTTAGGCACATATGTATATGTACTTAAACATAAAAAATAATAGAGAAATCTTAAATATAAAGATGATATTAAAAGTTAGAAAAAATGTTTAGTGTGACATTATTAAGTGCAACAAAGTAAAGAATGATTCTCTGACCAGAGTCTTGCTTTCTGCCTGAATTATAAATACCATCGATATGTTCTTTCTTATCCTTCCAAAGTGAATGGAGTTGTAGTTACCTCACAGGAGCACTCTTCAATAGAAATTACTATATGATAGAAATGTATTTTATCTGTGCTATCCAATATGGATATCAACCTGTAGCTACTGAGTACTTGAATGCACATAGTGTGACTATAAAACTGAATTTTTCATTTTATTGAATTTCAATTAAGTTATAGCAGCCATATTTTGAAGCATTTGCTTCTTCTTCTTCTTCTTCTTCTTTTTTGGTCCTATTCCATTTGTCTATGTGCCTATTCCTGTACAGAGCATGTTTTTCTAACTGTGGATTGAAATGCATTCATGTGCCCTAAAAGCAACTTAGTGTGTCATGTCAGCATTATAAAAAGTGAATTAAAATAGTAAAGATAATGTCAAAGTTCCTCACACATAGCAAAGATGTTGTTCATGAAGTTTGCTTATGAGGGGAGAAATAATTTCCTGGTCACAATAGAAAATATATCTTGTGTGAATTGCTGACCTCTGCCCCAAAGGGTCTTGAAATAAATAAGTATAATTTGGGAAGTGAATCACAGAAGAAACATACATATGGAAACCATGCTGTTACTTTTTTTTCGCCCTTGGTATATTTGTAATAACGGAACAGTCAGTGAGAAACTATGTGATGATAGCTCCACCATGAGGTTTCGTGATAATATTTCAAGTGGAGAAAGGCTGAAAGGAAACAACAGAGTGGATGAGAAAAAAAACTAATTTTCTCACACTGTTTATAAGCACAATACTGTCTGCTTCTCATTACTGTCTCCAGATAAAGGCCCACATATGCTGGCCTCTCAGAAACTGAATTAGCCACCTCAAAAGTAAGTTCTACAAGAGACTATGTTAGTGGACAGAGCCTGCTACATGATACTGCTGCCAATATTCTGGTCGAGGCTTTCATGGAACTTCAGAAAATGACCAAAAAAAAAAAAAAAAAGGTCTTTGGGTTTTATCCCATGAACAGCTCAAAACAGCCTTTGCAGGTTGCTATTAATTCAAGACTGCTGACATTTTACATCACATTGTATCTAGAGAGGAATTATTAACTCAGAATTTATTGGTTGCCATTTAGATATAGAAGCATGACAGCTCTGTATTCTGAAAATTGATCATATTATGATTGACCAGTAGAATCTTTCTGTTTTTGTTATTTTTTTATTATGTGATTTTATTAGAGAATAGGGAAAGTAAAGGGATTCTATATCAGACAGAGGGAAATTGTTTTTCTTTCTTGAGATTTAATTTACACAGAATAAAATTAATTTCTCTGAAGTATTTAGTTATAAGAGTTTTGATAATTGTATAAAAACATGTAACCACCAGTCAATACAAAATAAGGAGAATTTCTGTGAAAAATCTATTCAATTCCTTCCCTTCCTTGACATAGGCTCTTGCTGTACTGGCTCCCAGTACCAGATGTTAGGTTTGTCTGTTTCCAGATTTCTAATAAATGGAATCATATCCTATTTCCTCTTCTGTGCCTGGCCTCTTTGGCTCAGTAAAATTTTTTTTGTGATTCATCCTAATTGTTCAATGTATTAGTAATTCATTTATTTGTATTACTGAGTAGTATTCTACTCTATAAGTAGACCACCATTTGTTTATCTATTTTTCTCTTTTTAGACATTTTGATTGATCCCAATTTGGAACTATTGATTTAAAAAGGCTTCTTTGAACACTCTTATACAATTTGTTGTAGCTATATATTTTCACTTTGCTCAGATAAATTCAGGAAAGTGTAATTTCTGAGTTATATAATAAGTACATGGTTAACTTTATGAGAAACTGGTGGAAAGCTTGCTATAAGGAAGACTCCAAGACCAGATGAATTCTTTCAAGCATTTTGTAGGAGATTTTTATGCATGGGGGTGTCAGGTGTGTAAAATATATATAGGATATCCTATACATATCCTAAATATCCTCATATATTTTTTCAAAGTATATATAAAAACTATTTTGCAGCTTACAATTTGCCTTTTCATTTTTAATTTGTGTTATTTGAAAAGCAAACTTTTAAATTTTTATCATGTATGATTTTTTTTCTCTTTTATGTAATGACATAAGATTGTTACTATGCCTTGCCTAAATGTTTGCTAAAATTCCCAGGTAAAGCCATCTAAACTTGGGGATTTTTTAAGGAGAGGTTTGTAATTCAAATATTTAATAGATATTGGACTAGTTCCATTGTCTATTCTTCTTCTGTGAGTTTTGGAATTTTGTGTTTTTCAAGAAATTTGGTCACTTCACTGAAGTTGTTGAATTTATGGGCAAAATATTTTTGATACATTTTACTTTTTATTTTAACTACCATCTATATTTTATTTTATTTGTCTTGTTTTCTTTGGCCCAAAGGTTATTTAATAATGTGTTCTTTAATTTCAAATATGTTACTATTTTACCTTTAAAGGCTCTTATAGCATTTAGGCTCACTTCAGTATAAAATCAGAGACTACCCCCACCTTAGTGGGTCCTGGGATACCATGAGTCTCTAACAATGTCAGATCTAAATCTTGGCATTGTCTTTCTCATAGGCTAATAGGGATAAACATTATCAAGGTTTAATGCAGCATAGCAGCATATCATCAACCTGTTCAGGCAGCGCTCCTTAAATCACAGGAATCACTACATAACCTTCAACTCAGAAACTTACTTTACTCTAAATGTCCCAGATGTAAACCTTTTAAATACCTTGTTGAAAGTTACTTTATCAAAGGATATGTTGATGCAGTAAATAATGCAGCAAAAACCAGAGACTGGACCCTTGTATACATTTTCCCAATTGAAGCCATCCTATGACAACTATCCAGACTGCAATGCTAATGAATGATCTAAGACTAAGAGTCTTGTGAGCTCTACAGAAGCAGAAAGCATCATGAAGCATCATTTAAGAAATTTGGTTCGAGTGGCAGACTGCTAGACACAGGCAACTTATACTCAAAAACTTTTAGTTCAAAAAACCTGGAAATCATTTATTGCCACACTATTTTTGTTTCTTTTTCTTTCTTCTTATGGCTCTTTCTTCCTCATTCTTGGTTTGCTTAAGATTTTTTGTTGCCAAAATGATGTTCTTAAAGTTTTTTTTTTCTTCTCTAACCTAGTAACTCAGGGTAAACTAGTAGGATAAGACAAATGTTAAGCAAATCTATTGATTCGAAAACTTCTTTCTCTACAGATTTATGGAAGACAAGATATATTCACCTGGACTATCAAATTTTGATCATAATCCTGGATAGGAAAAAAGATAGAAAATATGCATTATACAAGCCATAAGACAGATGAAGTAGAAATACTAAAACCAGACAAATAGACTTTAAAAAATCAGTGTCACTAGAAAGAGCAAGAGAAACATTTTATAATGATGAAAAGTCAATCAATTAGGAAGATATACCAACAATAAACATATGTACAACTAAGAACAGAGCCCAAAATACCTAAAGCAAAAACTCATATAATTGAAAGAAGAAACATATAATTCACATCTATGAGTTGAGAACTTCAATACTACAATTTTAATGATAGGTAGAACAATTAGACAAAGAATTGTAACATTTCAGAAGAGTTGAGCAACATTATAACCAACTAGATTCAGCCTACATCTTTAAAACATTCCACCAAAACAGCAGAATACAATTCTTCTCAATGATACATAAATATTTTTGGAGCCGGGCTCGGTTGCTCAGCCTGTAATCCCGTGCCTTTGGGAGGCTGGGGTGAGTGGATTACTTGAGCCCGTGGGTTCAAGACCCGCCTGGGCAGTGAGACCTCATCTCTACAATAAATCAAAAAATCAGCCGGGCATGGTAGCGCATGCCTGTAATTCTGGCTACTGGGAAGGCTGAGGCGGAAGGATCGCCAGAGCCCAGCAGTCAAGGCTGTGGTGGCCGGGAGCGGCCACTGCACTCCAGTCTGGGTGACAGAGTGAGACTCCAACTCAAAAAAAAAAAAATTGGAGATAGATAAACTGCTAGGTAACAAAATATCTTCAATAATCTCAAAGGGATTGAAAAGACACAAGAGATATAATTCAATCACAAAATAATACAATTATAAGCAAATGACAAAAAACTATGAAGACTTACAAGTTTAAAAATTAAACAAATTGCTCATAAATAACCAATTAGTCAAAGAACAAATGACAACAGAGATTAGAAAATGTAGTCAGAATGAATGGAATTGAAAGGACAACATGAAAATATATGGAATGTACCTGAAACATTACATAGAGAAAAATTTATAACTATAAACAACTATATCAAACATAAAAATGATGCCAAATCGATAATCTAAACTTCTACATTAAAAAAGAAAAAAAGGAGCAAACTAAATCAAGAGTCAGCATAACAAAAGAAATAATAAGATATAGAGTTAGAATAAATGAGAGACTAGATAAAACAATAAACAGTATCAACAATAACAAAAAGTGGTTCTTTGAAAAATTCAGAATTGACAGAACTTTATCTAGAGTGACAAAGAAGAAAAGTCTCAATTAGAAAATTAGCAATGAGAGTGGGTACATCAGTACCAAGCACACAGAAATAAATGGAGTATAAGGCCATACTGTGAACAGCTGAATGTCAATACTTAGATAACTTAGAAGAAATAGAAAAATTCCTAGAAAATGTCAGACTACCAAAACTGAGTGAAAAATAAATAGATAATCTAAATAGGTCCATAGTAAGTAAAAATAGTTTAATTTTAAAACTATCAGGAAAGCAAAGTAGAGAAAGGTACAGGTAGCTTTGCTGTGAATTCTACCAAGCATTTAGAAAGTAACTAATATGAATGTTTCTTAAAGTCTTCCCCAAAAATAAAGGTGTAAGATACACTTCAAATTCATTCAATTGAACCATTCTTGAGAGTCTCTCAGGAGGAGGCAGTGGAGATTAGCTGCTCCTCAGTGCCTGGCACCTGGCCCACACCACCACCCATGGCAGTGGGCTGAGTGTCGGCAGAGAGAACTATGGAGAGGGTACTGTGAAGAATTAGGAGCTGAACCCCACTGTTGGTGAGGAGACACTGACCGCTGCCATTTTCTCTGTCCCAGGACCAGGCAGAGAACTGCATTGGCCCACCCAGCTCTGTTCAGCGTCCAACATGGGACACAGAGACGATCTCTGCATCCCTCTGGGACTGACTATTGCTGATTCAGAGAGGAAATTTCCAGAGTGGACACAGAGAGACAGACATTCCACCCCCATGCTGGATACCAGGCATGGACACATCTGATTTGAGTAGGGGACTTGGCAGCAGCATCAGCAGTGGACAAGTTGGGTAAGTCGAATGTGATTCACCCTCCTCCCACAGCAGCCCATGAGGTGTCTGATCCATGCTAAAAGCAACCCAATCAGCCTGCTCCAAAGTGGAGGGGAGGGGCTGGAAACTGGAGTCCACTCCCTACTGCAGTAGTAGACAGAAGTGGTAGTGCTGCTTGGAAAAGGAATCTGAAGTTCCAGAACTGCCACAGAGAGTTCTTTTTGCCCCCTCTGTTTCTGTTTCTGTTTTAGTACTTGCTTTGTTTTTGTTTTTTGGTGTTTTTTAGTTTTTCTGTTTGCATATGACTATTTTTGAGGGTGAGTGCACCATCAGATTTTTTTTGTTGTTTGTATGTTTGCTTGTATGTTTTTTCTTTTTGTTTGTTTGTTTGTTAGTGGGAGTGCCTGTCTGTTTTCCCTCTTCTTTCTTTTCATCTTCCTTTTGTCTCCCTTCTTCCATTATCCATTATTTTCCTTTTTCTTCTCTCATTTTGCTTTCCGGGGCATACATACACCCCCACCACATGGGCAGTTTATAAGGTGGCAGGAAGTGGGTTCCAGGAGGCCCACATATCAATCAGAATAATGTGATCTGCAGATAGCTTCCTCACCACAGTTCCTCACCACACCTTAATTAAATTTCAAAAGTACAAAAAGCACAGCCTGCCATCCCCAATCTGACTTCAAAATTAAACAGATCCAGAAGATCTACATAAGGAAGAATAGGAGATTAAGCAATTAGAAGTGAAATGTATCCCCCCTAACACTGTACAGTGGAATTAAAGAAAGGGGAGAGAAGGGGAGGAAAACTATCACAAAATGAAGAAGAATCAAAGGAAGAACACAGGTTCCATATGAATTCTGGGAAGAAGCATTTGAGAATACAGACTTTGGAGCTCAAACAATGAAGAACCCCCAGAATGACTGATCCCAAACCACAAACCCACATATCAAGATATTAATAGAAAGAATGAATAGAAATGAGGAGAGATAATAGGAAAAAATGAAGGAGTTGATAACTGAGATAACGGCAATAAAAAATACAGTAAATGAAATAAATAACAAACTGACAAGCATGGAAAGCAGAATTAACCAAGCAGAAAAAATAATCTCAGAGCTTGAGGACCAAAATATGGAACTAACCCAAACTGTTAAAAATATAGAAAAGAAGCTTAAAAAGACAGAGCCAAACCTCCAAGAGACGTGCAATTATATCAAGAGACTAAAACTATGATTAATTGGCATTCCTGAGGTGGATAGAGAGACAGAGACCACCATGGAACAAACATCGCATGAACTTATCCAAGAAAACTTGCCTCATCTCATCAGAGATGTGACCATTCAAACACAAGAAAATCAGAGAACCCCTATAAGATATCAAATGAGAAGACCAACTCCTAGACACATAGCAATTTGCTTATACAAAGTAGGTATAGAATAAGATATCTCAAGGGCAGCAAGACAGAAAGTTCAGACTACTTACTGTGGAAACCATTTAGAATAGCAGCAGAATTATCTACAGAAACACTACAGGCTAGAAGAGACTGGAGTTCAATCTTCAAGGTTCTCAAAGATTAATAATTTCAATCAAGAAACTCCTACCCTACTATAGGCTTCATCAGCAATGGAGAATTAAAATAATTCCCATTCAATTCCTAAGTGGTTACGGTGCCTTCAGACTGACTCTACAAGAAATTTTTAAGAAATTATCAAACACAGAAGAGAGAAAAAAAGAGAATGACCACGCTCTTCTCAAGAATGCAGGAAAAAAGATGGAAAACACACACATATATCAACCCTGAAATCAAAAGAAAACCAACAAACAAATAACAATAACAAGCCATATAAGAACCTTATGACAGGAAGAAACTCTCACATCTCAACAATTAACCTGAACATGAATGGACTAAATGCACCACTAAAAGAGACATAGAATAGCAAGCTGGATAAAAAACCAAGATGCAGCAATATGATATCTCCAGGAGACCCATCTCACCAGAATGAACACTCACAGACCCAAAATAAGAGGATGGAAAACAAATTTTCAGGTGAATGTAACACAAAAGAAAGCAGGAGTTACAATCTTAATATCAGACGAAATATCTTTTAAGCTATCAAAAATCTGAAAAGATATGGAAGGCCACCACATGATGAAAAAAGGTTCAGCCATCAAGAAATATTCATCCTAAACATATATGCACTCAACATATGAGCACCCACCTTTATAAAACAGCTTCTAGGTAAATTTTAAAAAAGATATTGACCCTAACACTATCACAGCTGGGAACTTAAATACCCCACTATCAACCTTACATAGATCCTTGAGGCAAAAAATCAGCAAGGAGATCTAGAACCTCAACTTGATGCTTGGTCAAGTGGACTTAATAGATAACTACAAAAAACTCCATCCAACAACCACAGAATATACATTCTACTTATCCACATGGAATGTACTCTAAGATCAACCACATCCTCAGCCATAAATCAAGCATAAACAAATTTCATAAGATTTAAATACTGTCATGCACCTTCTCAGACCACAGTAGAATAAAAATAAATATCAACACCAAAAAAGCTACCCCAAAACCCACAAAGACCTGAACGCTAAGCAGCATTATGCTGAACAACTCGTGTGTCAACACAGAAATCAAAGCAGAAATTAAGATTTCTGGAAACAAATGAAAATAAAGACACATCTTACCAAAATCTCTGGGATGCTATAAAAGCAGTACAGAAAAGAGAATTCATTTCTTTATGAAAACACAAGAAAATGGAAAGATCACAGGTTAATAGTCTAACAAATCACCTAAGCAAGCTGGAAAAACAATACCACCAAAACCTTAACTTCAGCAAAAAAATTCAGATTACCAAAGTAAAAGCCCAAATACAGGACATAGAAAAAAAATCAATGAAAAAAAATGCTGCTTCTTTGAAAGGATAGACAAGGCTGACAGACCTCTATTCAGATTGACTAAGAAAAAGAGAGAAAAACTCCAAAAAAACACAATCAGAAAAGAAAAATATCAAATCACAATGGACACAGAGAATATAAAAAATTTTCAGAGATTACTATGCACACCTGTATGGAAACAAACTAAAAAATCTAAATGAAAGGGAGGACTTTCTGACATCACACCACTTCCCAAGGTTGAAACAAGACTAAATTGACACATTAAATAGACCGATAACAAATGAGGAAATCAACTCCATCATAAGAAAACTATCTACAAAAAAAAGTCCTGGATCAGATGACTTTCCAGCAGAGTTCTACAAAACATACAAGGAGGAACTAATACCAATTGAAAGTATTCCAAGCAATTGAGAAAGACAGAACTCTCCCCAAATTATTATATGAAGCTAACACTGACACCCAAGGTGGGTAAAGATCCAGCAAAGAAATAGAGCTACAGGCCAATATCCCTGATGAACGTAGATGCAAAAATACTCAATAAGATTCTTGTAAATCAGAATCAGCAACACATTTCAAAAATAATTCACCATGACCAAATAGAATTCATCCCCTTGAAGCAGGGCTGATAGAACATTCTTTTTTTTTTTCATCTTATTTTTTTAAATCAATATTTGTATTATGATTTTGTGGGGTACAGTTAAGGGATAGGTGTACAATTATGTTTCATTCAGGCACCCTGTTGATAAGAGGTGTTTCTCCATCTCCGGACAGATATTTGCGACTGTTAATCCCATCCCCCTTACCCGCATAGTTTCCTAGTACCGTCAGTCATTTTCTTATAGTATTACATTGGCTGTTCAAGGTCCATTATATGAGTGAGAACATGTGATACTCAGATCTGTTTCTGTGAGAGGTCATTCAGTATTATAGGCTCTAGTTTCATCCAGGTTGCGGTGAAATTCATGATTTTGTTCTTTTTTTATGGCTGCATAGTATTCCATCGTGTATATGTACCACTTTTTTAAATCCAGTCTGCTGTTGATGAGCAGCATGGTTGTTTCCAGGTTCTTGCTATTGTGAACAATGCTGCGATAAACATACATGTGCAGGTATCTTTTTTATAGAGTGATTTGAGGTCTTCAGGGTATATTTCCAGTAGGGGGATTGCGGGGTCATATGGATGGTCGATTTTTAGAGCTTTTAGAGATCGCCACACTGCTTTCCACAGAGGTTGCACTAGTTACACTCCCACCTACAGTGTAGAAGTGTTCCCTTTTCACCACACCCCCTCCAGTAGCTGTTATGTTTTGAGTTGTTGATAATTGCCATTCTGACTGGAGTTAGGTGGTATCTCAGTGTGGTTTTGATTTGCATCTCCCTGATGATTAGTGAGGTTGAGCATTTCTTCATGTGTTTTTTGGCTGCTCGAATGTCTTCTTTTGCGAAGTGTCTGTTCATCTTTTGCCCATTTTATAATGAGGTTGTTTGTTTTTTTCTTTTCAGCACGTTTGAGTTCCTTATAGATCCAGGATGTTAAGCCTTTGTCGGACCTGGAGTTGGCAAATACTTTTTCCCAGTCTGTAGGCTGTCTCCCTGCTCTCTTGATGGTTTCTTTGACTTTGCAGAAGCTTGTCAGTTTAATAAGGTCCCACTTGTCTATTTTCTCTCTTATGAGCTGTGGGTTTTGGGTTTTGTTCAGGAATTGGATGCCAGTTCCAATTTCCATGAGGGTATTTCCTTCATTTTCTAAGGTTCTTATGGTTTGAGGTTTTACATTTAGGTCTCTGATCCATTTGGAATTAACCTTTGTGCATGGGGATAGATAGGGGTCCTGTTTCAATCTTCTGCATGTGGTCAGCCAGTTTTCCCAGCACCATTTAGTGAATAGGTTCTCCTCTCCCCAGTGGTAGGCGGTGGAGGCTTTGTCGAAGATGAGTTGGTTGAGAAATTGAGGTTTTGCTTCTGGAAACTAAATTTCTATCCTCCACCTCTTTTTTTTTGAGTTGGAGTCTCACTCTGTCACCCAGACTGGAGTGCAGTGGCCACTCCCGGCCACCACATCCTCGACCTGCTGGGCTCCGGCGATCCTTCCGCCTCAGGCTTCTGAGTAGCCGGAATTACAGACGCATGCTACCACACCCGGCTGATTTTTTTATTTATTGTAGAGATGAGGTCTCACTGCCCAGGTAGGTCTCGAACCCGCGGGCTCAGGCAATCCACTCACCTCAGCCTCCCAAAGGTGCGGGATTACAGACTGAGCCACCGAGCCCGGCCTATCCTCCACCTCTTAATAGATCAGGAGGAATCTTAGCTTCCTCCATCTGAAAGAATTGGAACTGAAGGATAGAGTCAACAGATGCTGGCATCTTTCTGTGACCTTCATCTACTGGTGATATGACTGGAGCAGGAGGACACAACCCCCGGCTGATCTTGAAGTTCTAGCTTTCTTCTGTGGACTCCCATGCAGATGTGTTTCCAGCATAGACATGGCTTACTGGTAAATAAACGATTGAACTAAAGCATGCTCTTGGAGTGCAGGGCTGATGAGGGGAGAAACAGACCTGAACACTAGCAAGAAGGAGCTCTCCATTGGCCCCGTGGCATTTTGTCTGTTGCTGCACCGTCTGAGTCCCCAGGAAGGAGAGAGCAAATGGCAAGAGTGGCATTCAGAGGGGAAGGCCGGAGGGCGAGAGGAGTGAATTGAGTTACTCTCATCTACTTCCTTTGAAGTCTGCCACTCGGTGACCCCCTTCTAGTCCCTTCTGTGGTATCGACAGAGCAGCACAACTTGATGGGTTAGATACATTTTGCATTGGTAGTTAGAGCTCAGAAGGGGCGTGTGAGCATGCAGGTTGGGTTCCCAAAAGGGAGCAAAGTCATGTTTGTAGGCTATACCTACAAGATTGCATGTCTTTGGAAAGTGGGCTACATCTCTCTTGCTACATGATGGTAAATCCCCGGATGTTGGGATGCTTGATCTTATTAGGGAGACACATCACTGTCTCCTTGCCATGTGACTTTTGCCATTATCTGGAGCCATGGTTTCTACCATTATCCTTTGAATAGTGAATAGAGAAGGATCACATGCTTTCTTTCTGGGATCTGGTGGGAGTACTAGGAGGTTAGGAATGGCGGTGGGTACACGACCTTTGCAAAAATAATGAACACTACATTTTGTACTGGCAGTTAAATACATACATTAACAATTTAATTTCAGTAGCAAGAGAGTCATCTCATTTCCTATTGGTCCCCCTTTATGTTTACTCTGATAATCATAAATGCATTTCTGAGGTCAAAATGAAGGCAGGCTTGGCAAGTTGAAATATTGTTTATTGTTAACAGCTCTTTAAGTGAAGTTTTATCAATATGAAGGATATTAACATTTGTCAGAAGAAGGTTGACTAGGAGACAATTAACTTGAAGACAATTTTATTTTCCTTAGCCTCTTCTCAGGGCTAAACTCTTCCAAGTATTTCAGTCCATCCGTAGTCTCCAATCCATTCTCTTCTAATTTTTGGTTGGGTAAATGGTTTTGTGGAATGTAGGCTACATTTCCCAGCCTCCCTTGCAGCCTGGTGTGCACAGAGACCTAAGCTCCAGCTAATGAATGTTGGCGGATATGACATAAACAACCTCCAAATCTTGACTTTCAAAGGTGCAGAGTTCTCTTCCTGTCCCTTCCCCCTTCCTGTTGGTGGGTAGTAGACCATGGGGAGCTACCCCAGCCCACAGAAGATACAGAACCCTAGACATGGTGGCAGAACAAAACAGAAGAAACCCAGGAAAATATGTGTTCTTATTAACCTACAAAGGATAGCCAGGTGCTGGGTGCAGTGGTACATGCCTATAATCCTAGCACTTTGGGAGGCAGAGGCGAGAGGATTGTGAAACCAGCCCAGGCAACTTGGTGAGACCTCGTTTCTACAATAAATTTTAAAAAAATAAGCCATGCATAGTGGCTTCTGCCTGTAGTTCCAACTACTTGGAAGACTGAGGTGGAAGGAATGCTTGAGCCCAGCAGGTCAAGGCTGCATTGATTGTGAGTGTATACTGCGCTCCAGCTTGGGCAACAGAGTGAGACTCTTACTCAAAAGAAAAAAAAAGGATAGTCATAACATATAAAGAATGCCAAGAAATGGAAAAAAAAGAGAAAACTAGGCAAAAGAAATGAAGACACAAAAGAGGATACATGAATGCCTAGGGCACACACACAGAGATGTTATGCTCAATCTCACTAGTACACAAAGGTACAAAGAAAATCTATGAGTTACTATTTTACATCAAAGAGACAGACAAAAATGAAAAAATCAGACAATGTCAAGGGACAGTGGTGTCCGCAGGTAGGAGGCAAGGACACTGATGCCCAAGGTTATGGAGTTGGTACAGGCTGGCACCCTTGGGCTTCTCTCGGGCTCCTAGCCTGAGGAATCACTTGCCTGCCTTCTTTTTTGTTTGTTTTAATTTAATTTATGCAGTTACTATAGGTTTGTTTAATTAATTTATTTATTTGAGTTGCCCAGGCTGGAGTGCTGTGACACACTCACAGCTTACCACATCCTCAACTCACTAGATGAGGTCTTGCCAGGTTGCCCAGGTTGGTCTTAAGTCCCTGGGCTCAGGCAATCCTCTCGCCTCTGCATCCCAGAGTGCTGGAATTATAGGCATGAGCCACTGCACCTGGCTGCTATAGATTTTTTAAAAATTAGAATTGGGGGTACATGTGCATATTTGTTCCAGGGACATACATATTATGTATAGGTGGGGATTGGGCTTCAGGTGATCTGCTGCCCAGATAGCAAACACTATACTCAGAAGGTAACTTCTGAACCCTAACTTCCCATCCTGCCTCCCCCACTTTAATGTTCCCTGTGTCTATGATTTCCATCTTTGTGGCCAGTTAGCTCCATATAAGTGAGAACATGAAGTGTTATGTTTTCTGTTTCTGAGTCAGTTCACTTAGGATGCTGGTCTCCAGCTCATTCAGCAGAGGACATGATTTTGCTGTTTTATGGTGGCATAGTATTCCATGGTGGATATGTACCTTAGAGGACTCTTGCCGTGCCATGTGGTGGGGCACTTGTTCTCAGCTTGGTCTCCTCAATCCCCCTAAAGCCTCTCCTTGGGGTCCACCTGAGCCCTCAGTCTCCAGAGCCTCCCAGGCCTTTGTGGGTGTGCAGACCTGTTGTTCTCTTTCTTATAAAGAGCAGTCAAAATGAATAGAATGATTAGAAATGTCCCAAGAGGAGTGCATAGGTGAACAGGTTTGGGTGAAACATTAGACACCACAAAATTATTATTATTTTTTAAAAAACTGGTGGTTTATGACAAGCTATTTCAACACTGATTGTGTTATAGGCACTAAGTATTTCACTCTTATGCTAGTTTTCCAAAGGTTTGGGTTCAGGAAAAACTCAAACATCATGGCTAAGTACTTTTCCTTTCCTGCCCTTTGAAAACCGTGTTTATTTTCTGAGGAATGTAATTCATATGTTTTAGATCTATTTCCATGTTACTCAGCAAAAGATTGTTTTTCACCAACGTTGCTGAGCCATCAGTGATGCCGTCTGTCCCTCTTCCCCTCCAACTAGTGGTTGCGGCTGAGACCTGTATCACGGCCGGACAACACTCCAACCTTTTACTAGACGTGGGAAGTGCAGGCACTAGAGGCAGAAGGACATGTCAGTGATAGCGACTCTGTCTAATTTAGAATTTTGATATTTGGCTCATCAATATTTTTCATTTTAATTCTGGTTTTCAATTTTTTTGTTTGTATTTTTGTTTTAGAGTCAGCATCTTATTCTGTCTCCCAGGCTCCATGGAGTGCAGTGGCACACTCAGGGCCACCGCAGCATCAACCTGTTAGGCTCAGGTGATCCTTCTGCCTTACCTTTCCAAGAAGCTGGAACTACAGGTGTGTGCCACCATGTCTGGCTAATTTTTTGATTCATGGTAGAGACGATGTCTCGCCATGTTGCCCAGATTGGTCTTGAATTTGTGAGTTCAGGCAATTCTCTCGCCTCCACCTCCCAAAGTATTGAAATTATAGGCAAGAGCTACCACACTCAGCTTGGTTTTCAGTTTTTGTTGAAAATTGTTGACAAACAACCGGCAAACATCTAGAATGCTAAAAAATGCAGCAAATTGACCAATTTTGATGCAATTTTGGCATGAATTTTCAAATATTGCATCACAATCTTCTTGATACTGGTGTCTGAGTTTTTTGTTGGCCTCTTCAATCTGTCACCCAAGGCCAACACCACATACCACACCTTCATCCCAACCTTGGTAAACAGCCCCTTCCAGTGCTCACTCTGGTTGGAAGGTCAAAGTCCTTACAGCTGATGTTAATTCTGTTATGGTCTCTCCTGTACAGAAGTCAGTACCAAAGACAGGGCAAAAAGGTCTTCTGTGATGCTCACAGCACTTCTGAGCTCTGTTGGCTTGAATTTGGGTTGTGAGACCCCCTAGAGAAAAGGAGGAAAGAGGAGTGTGAGTCTTCTTCAGATTCATGGTATGAAGTTCTCTTGTCTCTTCCACCTTTTTAGAGAGGGAAGGAATTGTGGTATTTCGTGGTAGAATATTCTGCACATTCTGCTGGGCTGATGTGTCTCTAGTCTGTGACTCCTTTTTTTTGAGTTGGGGTCTCACTGTTGCTTAGGCTGGAGTGCAGTGTCATGATCGTAATGATCATGGCTTGTGGCTCAAATGATCCTTCCACCTCAGGAATCCCAAGTAGCTGGGACTATAGGCACACACCACCATGCCTGACTAATGTATTTAATTTTTTATAGAGACAAGGTTTCACTATGTTGCCCTGGTTGATCTCGAACTCCTGGGTTCAAGCAATCTGGCCATCTTGGCCTCCCAAAGTACTGGGATTACAAGTGTGAGCCACTGTGCCCAGTCAACTTCCCTTTCTAAAAAAAAAATATTTTCAAATTATTTTTTGTAGACATAGGGTCGCATTGTATTGGCCAGGCTGGTCTTGAACTCCTGACCTCAAGTGATCCTCCCACCTTGGCCTCCCAGAGTGTTGATTACAGGCATGAGCCACTGCACCCAGCCACTGAGACTTCTTACGAAGCCGCTGAGTTCATCAGATTTCTCGATTCAGTTCCTGGTAGTGAAAGAGAAGACGGTTGTAAGATTTGGGCTCTGAGACTTCCATATGCAAGGACTTCTTCTTGTTTAAATGGTTTTGTAAAATCAAAATGCATGGCAGTCTCCATGGTGTCTGTTTGGTTCATGACTTAGAAGAGGCTTGGAGATTCCTCTGACCACATAATTGTGTATATGCATAGATTTTCCAGGTGACTGGGAAAGAGTTTAAATCTGTTTTAAATTTTAAAATCATTGGGTGATGTTGTTACAAATGGTAACATATAAACAGATCCTGAGATTTTCTGAGGATGACCATGTAATGAAGTTCATATTCACCTTAAATATCGCTATATAGAGTTACTTTAAATAAGAAGCTGTTTTTGACATAGAAAGAAGATGATGCTTCTTTTGAATCTTGCTTAATAAGCTTGAACTTGAGTTCCAGCTTTGTTGAGGTTGTTTGAGGACATCACCTCTTTGAGATCAGGGAAACAGACAGGGGTAGGGTCACAGTTTAAATGGTGTATGTCCTGCTTACACAAGGCCCTTTGGTGGCCATTCTGCAGATGTGGCATAGGAGTCTAAGATTTCCCTCAGTGGTGATGGTGCCATCTCAGCCATCTCCTAATACAATAGAGAGACATTTCTTTATTCAGGGACAGGACCCTGCTTGGCTCAAAGGCAGAGACTCTTTCATGTTGTTTTATTCTCAAGGGCTGGCACTGAGGAGATAGTCTCTTTTTTTTTGAGTTGGAGTCTCACTCTGTCACTCAGGCTGAAGTGCACTGGCACGCACACAGCCACCATAACCTCGACCTGCTGGGCTCAGGTGATCCTTCTGCCTCAGCCTTCCAAGTAGCCAGAACTACAGGCATGTGCCACCATGCCTGGCTAACTTTCTGATTTATTGTAGAGATGAGGTCTCACCAAGTTGCCCAGTCTGGTCTCAGGGAATCCTCTCACCTCAGTCTCCCAAAGTGCTAGGATTATAGGCATTATCCACCGTGTCTGGCCTAATTTTTTTTTAATTAAAAATATTATTTGTATTTTATTTCAATAGCTTTAAGGGGTATGAATAGTTTTGAGTTACATGGTTGCACTGCATAGGGGCAAAGTCTGGGCTTTAAGTGTACCCATCACCCCCACCTGTGTACATTGTACCTGATAGGTAATATTCTGTCCTTCCACACTCAAATATTTATTAAATATACACATGAATGAGCCCTGCATGGGAGCACTAGCCTCCAAGCATATACATTTCTCCATGGAATAAATTTGATGCTGACTCTTGTTTATTTTGCTCTGGAAATGGAAGAAAACTAGGGCTTGCAAGTCACCTTCTCAGAGATCTGTATTCCTGTGACCCTGCGGTTCTTCCTGTCATTATTATTGATACTCAGTGTTGGAGCACTTACAAAGTTCAGACCCAGGCAGAGCACTTTGTCTGCCTCACTTCACTTACGACTCCTGACTACTCTGTACAAGGCGTCGACCTGTTTTGCAGATGGAGAAACCTCAGTGAGGTTACACTGCTTGCATGGCTCAAGGTGAAGGTCACTTGGCTTGAGGGGGCAGAGTTGGAATTTGGCCTCAGGTCTGTGTGAGTCCAAAAACCCACGCTCTCAACAATGACTGATGTTGCTCAATGCTTGAATGTGGAAAAAAGCATGCTTAGGGGAATACTATAACTCACAACAAAATAGTTTGAGGGTAATTCCAACCCCAAAGTACTCATCCTTGACTCACCATTTCTTTCTGGGAACCCAGGATTCAGAAATGACTCTACTGCATCTCTGTGCAATGAAGTTCTCAATTTAGTTGCAGAGGCAGAGAGACAGACATTCAACTTACAACCCAGGCTGTAAGTGAAGTGTGAAAAAGCAACACAGAAGCACCGCAAAGAGTGGTTAGACAACTGCTGGAGTGGAGGAAGTGATATCTGATTGGGCCTTAAAGGAGATCACAATTTGTAGGACGAGGGAGGGAGGGCTAGGAAGGAAGGTATAGCCTGAACTGAATGCAGAGAATTCTGAAAATAGGTATTCCGAGACGGTGTTTAGAGAGTTTCCTATGGCTGGAAGTGAAGTCATAAAGGCGGAACAGGTGCTGATGGGACTTAGAAGCCACGTCAGGGAGTCTGGTCTTTCACTTGAGAACCTGTGACGGGGAAGTGTGTGATCAGTAGGTGGACATGCTGCTGTCATTCCTAGTGGCAGGTGGCTTGAGTTGGGCTGTGCTCCTCCCTCTCAAGAATGGTGTTCATGGCAGGAAGTCCCTCCCTGAACCCCAGTTCTCCCCTTAGCTGAGTGAAGAAGGTAGCTGCTAGAACTCAGGGAAGACCCGTCAGCAAGAAGAATAATTGCACTGCTTGGAGTGAATGACTGATAGAGGGGCACTGAAGATAATGGGGAGAACGTTAAATCACAGCCACTTCAGGGATCCTGTGGCTCGAGTCACTGTCCCGTGAGGGCTCTTCCCCCCTCAAGTGAGCTCCCAGCCTTTGACAGAAGTTCTCTTGGACTCATAATCCCAAGCACTTGTCTCACAATATCCCTTATGACGGATGCATCACTGTTTTCCATAACCAGTCTTGGGGCTGGGATGAGGCGTGTTTATCCTGTGGTCTCTGTGCTGACTTTTTATAAGCTTTGCTGATTCTTTGATTTTTGGGTAATTCTTCACAAATTCTTGGGCAAATTTCAAGCTACCTTGATTGATTTTCGGCAGAGGTGGTGGAAGAAAGAGGGGTGAAGGAACAGAATTTTCATGTGAGGCCCACTTTGGGGAAGGAGGGAGTAGTTACCACAAAGGATGCTGGTTCAGCTCCAATTCTGGCAAAGCTGAACTGGATGGGATGGACACTGTGGGTGCCGTCGGGTCTGTGGATGCCCCAGAGGGAATCTTCCATAGTCTTTGTCTTTTCTCCAAACTGTAGTTATCATGGGACATTCAGGCAAGTTTAACAAATTAAATCCATCCACAAGTCTTCTCTTAGTGCCATCCCGACACACAGAACAGTACTTGGTGTTAAAAGTAAGTCTGTAACTGGGTGTGGTGGCTAATGCCTCTAATCCCAGCACATTGGACACTGAAGTGGGAGGACTGCTCGAGCCCAGGAGTTTGAGCCCAGCCTGGGCAACACAGCAAGATGTCATCTCTAAAAGACTCTTTTAAAAATAGCCGGGTATGGTGGCACAAGTCTGTAATCCCAGCTACTTGGGTGGCTGAGGTGGAAGGATCATCTGAGGATTAGGCTGCAGTGAACTGTGATCATGCCTGGGTGACAGAGGAGCAAGATACTTACTAATAAAAAATAAAAATAAATCTAAGAGTGCCCATCAAGTGACCAAAGGAGAGAGAAGTCACCAAGGTTCAGACAAACTGGTTCAGACAAACAAGTTTCAGACAAACTGGGCTAAACAAAGTTGACCCGTTTTTGTTATCCAAGGTCTTCTCAATGCTGTTGCAAACCAGTGTGTGCGCTGTGACTCTCCAGGAGGGGAGTGCAGTATCATTCAGCACATTCATTTGAGTTCAGATCACCTGTATCTCCAAGATGGTTCTAACCAGACCAGCAGAGAGAAATATGAAGTCCCCCAGGAGGGACTCCTTTAGGTTCTGCTGACTACAAAACACACTGTTCTCCAGATTCCTTCCCCATCAGCTTGTGGGCTCTTTAGCTTTCATTTTTGAGAGATTATAGAATATTAAAACTGATGTAATGAACTGGAAGGAGCATGAACTTTGGGGTTCAACAGACCTAGTTATGAATCTACCTCCTGCACTGATTAACTATGTGACTTTGTACAAGTTACTTTACCTTTCTGTGTCTTAGCTGCTTATCCATCCCCTAGAATGGAATGACGATGTATCATTCTGAGCACTGCGTGAACTCATCCATGGCCAACTTCTTAGAGCTGTGACCTGGTACATACATGCTAAGTGTCCAAAATGGCATGTCCAACATACCTGGTTGAACTAGCAGTCACTGGCAATGGCAATGCTGGAATTTGGGGGATAATTTCCAAACTGTAAGCTTTTGCCAAATGATGGGCAGTAGTTGCTCCTGGAGCCGTCATCTGAGTGTCCCGGGCATGTGCTCCAGCACCCCCTGAAGAGGAAAAGATTGTGTCCCCTCAGCGTGGTATGCCATGCTCAGCACTCCATGAGAGAGGAACCGGTCCTCTGTGCTGTCTCCAGAGCCAAGTGGACACTCACATTCACTTGGAAATGAATGCTGTCCTGGAAAAAGAGCTATTCATGGATGTTTTCTGAGAACTACCACTTGCATTCACTTTCTTTTCTTTTCTTTTTTCAGCCCGAGTCTCACTCTGGCACCTAGACTGGCCGGACAATGGCACAATCATAGCTCATTGCATCCTTGACCCACTGGGCTCAGGCTCCTTCCACCTCAGCCTTCCAAGTAACTGAAACTACAGGCATGCACCACCATGCCTGGTTAGTTTTTTGATTTATTATAGAGAAAAGGTCATCTCACCAGTTTGCCCAGGCTGGTCTTGAACACCTAGGCTCAGACAATTCTCTTGCCTCTGCCTCTCAAAGTGCTGGGATTATAGGTGTGAACCACCACACCTGACTTACATTCACTTTAAAAAATTTTGTTTTAGTTTTTCGGGGATGAGGTCTTACTATGTTGCCTAGGCTAATCTGGAACGCTTGGCCTCAAGTGATCTTCCCATCTCAGCCTCCCAAGTAGCTGGGACTACATGTATATACCACTGTGCCTGACTGCACCCACTTTCATAAGTGCTTTACATATATTGGCAGGAATAGAACAGAGAAAGGAATTAGAAGTGTTCTGACTTCTGATGAAAATGAAATCAAAATATAGAAAGCAGATCAGCTAACACCTCTGTGCCCTGGCTCAGAGTGTCCCACTGAGAAGGTGCACATTGAGCTATGGATTTGAAAGCTGCACAGGTGGCAGCAATGGGGTAACAGTGAACTCTGAAGGGCGTGACCCCTCAGCCCAGCTGAGCCGTGGAACCTGAAAAGTTATTGTTCAGCAGGACTTTTTTCCCACTGGGAGATGTTGAGAGGCATGGAGTTGGTTTAGGTGTGTAAGGCTGACACCCTCAAATGTTTCAAATGGAAGAAGACACATTATCAACAGTCCTTCGCGAGGCTTCTGTGATAAGTGTTCGTCCCTTCCCCAAAGCAAAGGGTAGCTGTTGCTGTTGAGGCTGGAACTCTGGTTATCACAGTTGGGACAATTTATTGCTAATTATGGTTTCGAAGATGAAGCTTAGGTAAGCACTTCTTGACATGTGTTTCTCAGGAACACCACTTTCTTGGGCTGTTGCTAGGTCTTCTGAGGTCAAGCAAGTTTCAAACTGGGCTAAACAAAGTTGACCCGGTTTTGTTATCCAAGGTCTTCTCAATGCTGTTGCAAACCAGTGTGTGCGCTGTGACTCTCCAGGAGGGGAGTGCAGTATCTAGTCCTTTCCAAACTGTCTATTTTCTCTCTTCTTTTATGTGAGACAAGGTCCAGCTCTGTCACCCAGGTAGTAGTTCAGTGATGTGATCACTGCAACCTTGACCTCCTAGGTTCCAGAGAGCCTCCTGCTTCAGCCTCTTGAGTAGCTAGGACTACAGGTGCGCACCACCATGCCTGGTTAATTTTTAAAATTTTTTGGTACAGACAGGATCTTTCTGTATTGCCCAGGCTGGTCTTGAATTCCTGTGCTTGAGCAATCCTCCTGCCTCAGCCTCCCAAAGTGCTGGGATTACAGGAATGAGCTCCCATGCCAGACTTCCCTTTCTATTTCCACAGAGGTCTTGGTGAGACTTGTGTGCTGTGGGACCTATTCTGAGAAATGCTTGGCTCAGTGTTGACTAGCAGAATAGGAAGAAAAACAAACACCAAGTGTAACTGGGCATCTCTGCCCGAAATCCTTAGTAGGCACTTATTACAGCTTTATTGACACGAGTGTTATCTTTGAGCTTGAATAGAATACTTATGTCAAGTTACCTTTGTATCTTTTTCATTTTATTTTTAGGTCAAAGTGTTGCCAACAGTGTTCCTGGTTTGGGGGATTTGAGAAGTGGGACAACCTGGGATCAAAGATCCTTCAGCAGTTTATCTTTGCTTTTCTGTTGTCTGTGCCTTTTCTCTGGTTTAACCGCCGCTGGCCTGGTGGTTCTGCTTGACTTCTAGTGAGGGTCATGACTTGTTGTCCCAGACATTCCCTAGTAGGAAATTTCTCCCTCACACAAAAATAAGAGCGAGTTTACAAACTTGCAGTACCTACATCCATATGACTGTTGTTTCAACCAGAAGATCTTCCTTTGCTTATCTGATGTATTCGCCTGTTTATTCAATCATTTAAAAATTTACTGACATCAGCTCATAATATTTCAGAGGCTGCTGTGTGCTGGGGGAGGCAGTAGTGACCAGAAGGGGTTGAGCCTGCCTTCAAGAAGGTGACAGTCTAGGGCAGTGCTGGCCGGTAGTTGGACAGTAAATGCCACAGATGGAATTCCGAGCTTCCTAGCAGTTCCCCTAAAACACATTTTTAAAAAACACGTGAAGTTAATTTTCCTAATATGGTTTGTGTTCTCCTAATGCATCCAAAATACAGTCACTTCACCAGGTAGCGCATATAAGTATTGAGATAGTTTACATTCTTTTCATAGTAAATCTTCAAAATCAGTGTGTGTTTTCTGCTCACAGCACATCTCAGTGGGACTAGCCAGTGTGTCTTGGCCACAGATGTCTAAGGGACAGCACGGGTCTAGGGAGAGACTGACAGGAAGAAATAGCTGCACAGGTGCATATGTAATCTCTAACTATGGTCAGCGAGAGGAAGCAGAGTTGGAAGGTCTCAGGAGAGAAAACAGGTGCTTTTTTCTCTAACAAACTTTTAAAACAACACTGAAACAGAACTTAGCAAGGATTTTAAGGAGATGTTTGTGTTAGTTCTCTTTGAGGATTACACTCAGAAGTGTAGAGTGCTTTGTAAATAGATAGCAGCCTCAGAGAAAGCCGCTGTCACTAATGTGTGTCCGTTTTTCACCTTGGAGAGCTCTGATAGAGAACTCGAAATCCAAAATGCACTCTAAAGGAGGCTGCCAGGAAATAAGTGAGCAGACTGGAGGTATTCTGGATGAAATGCTTTTATCACAAGAACGTTGGTGCGTGTTCTGTGTCCCACTTATGTGTGCGATAAGTCACCGATGCATTTATCAGTCTGACCTGTTTACTGAAAAAGGTACCAGGGCTTGAGGGCTCTGAGTCACTACCAGGTAGATCAATAAAACCATGAGATACTGTGGTTACTTAGACCGTTTACACCACTCTACGCCAGGCATGGAAGATACAGAACCCAGTGATTCATTTTCCTACCTTACAATCTAGGGGGGATAGGATAGGCAGGTGTGGTCATGAGCAAATGAGAGGCAGGAGGATTGCTTGAGGCTGGGAGTTCAAGACCAGCCTGAGAGGCCTAGCAAGACCCCATCTCCACAAAATATATATATTTTTTAAATCAACTGGGTGTGGTGATGCATCCCTGTAGTCCCAGATACTTGGGAGACTGAGGCAGGAGGATGGTTTGGGCCCACAAGTTCGAGGTTACTGTGAGCTATGATTGTGCCATGCACTCCAACCTGGGTGACCCCTCTGTTGTGGTGACTGGCAGTGGTCTGATGACAGAGTCAGCCTGGGTCCTTGTCTCAAAAAAAAAAAGAAATAACCATTTAATTTTTTTAAAAAAAGCATAAAGGGAGCAGAAAAGTGAGAGTACTCTATTATACTTGGAGGAATTAATCCTTGATTTGAACCTTTCACTAATAGTAAGAAAGAGTCTATTAACCAGAGAAAGACACTTTGGACAAAGGGCTATCCGATAACCTGGTACATTAAAAGAACTGTGAGCAGTTGAGCACGACTGGAGTCTATGGCTGGAGCCAAATATGCTGAGAGATGGGACTTTGAAATGCGAGATACCCACAGAAGTCGTGTAAAGCAGGGCTTGAAAAGGGTCCCGTGACTCTTAGTGGCACTAGCCTGATGAAACTGGCCAGAACTGCTTTCAGAAACTGTGGGCAGCCTACCTGTGGTTGTCAGAAGTTGAGAAGTGGAGACAATTGCAGATCATTCCAGATTACTATAAGTAGCGTACACTATGTATTTGAATATAATCTGAGATCACTATATCTCATGTGGTGTAGACTCAACCTCTGTCCCTATTTGATGCCACAATGAGCACCTGCAGTGTCCTGGTGCTTGCCAGG